>NW_028227021.1:0-15000 GCF_052327205.1 Somniosus microcephalus
CGTCGCTCCGAATCGAGCCCGGTGTTTTCGTGCGTGTAACGAGGCGGGCGTTTGGACCCGGTTGTCCTGGAGCGGGTCCGCAACGGCGGGGGATTGCCTGTGTTTGGCCGGCCGGCAGTCGAACGCCTATCGCTCTGGACTCCCGTGTCCGATTTCGGTCAGGGAGGGCTCGTTGGAAAGCCCCGGCGCTGGCGCACACTATATTATCGGCCTGGACCCCGGCAAGTTCGGCAAAGTGTCGCCATCCCGCAGCGGCTGACGGGCCGCCGGTGAGCGGCAGCTTATCGGGCATAACTTCGGGAGGGAAAGTCCGATCCGGTCCGGATCAACGGCAGCCGAACGGGGTGGCGGGCCCGCACAGACCAGTGCCTGGCTTGTGTAGCTGCCCCTTTCCCCGGCCGAGGTACAGCCGTTGGCTGGAGACCACTTTCCGACCACTGAGACGGCGGGGCGGGGGGCGGCCTGCACGCGCCGGCTGCCAGAGCAAGCCAGGGGCAAGGGGCATCCAACGGTATCTGAACGGAGTCGGTCCGACACCGGGAAGCCGGGTGCCCGTCGCTCCGAATCGAGCCTGGGGTATACGTGTGTTTAACAAGGCGGGCGTTTGGACCCGGTTGCCCGGCACCAGTCGAACGCCTGTCGCTCCCGACTCCCGTGTCCGATTTCGTTCGGGGATGGCTCGTTGGAAAGCCCCGGCGCTGGCGCACACTATATTATCGGCCTGGACCCCGGCAAGTTCGGGAAAGTGTCGCCGTCCCGCAGCGGCTGACGGGCCGTCGGTCAGCGGCAGCTTATCGGGGATAACTTCGGGAAGGAAAGTCCGATCCGGTCGGGGACAACGGCAGCTGAACGGGGTGGCGGGGCCGCACAGAGCAGTGCCTCGCTTGTGTAGCTGCCTCTTTCCGCGGCCGAGGTACAGCCGTTGGCTGGAGACCGCTTTCCGACCACTGAGACGGCGGGGCAGGGGGCGGCCTGCACGCGCCGGCTGCCAGAGCAAGCCAGGGGCAAGGGGCATCCAGCGGTATCTGAACGGAGTCGGTCCGACACCGAGAAGCCGGGTGCCCGTCGCTCCGAAGCGAGACCGGGGTTTTTCGTGTGTAACGTGGCGGGCCTTTGGACCCGGTTGGCCGGGCGGCAGTGGAACACACACAGACACTCGCATACACTGAGAGAGACAGAGAGAAGATAGAGATACACAGAGTGAGAAAGACAAAGTCAACTCAGTAACTGAAATGTGAAAACTGACAACTGGGAAACCAAAAGTCAGAGTGGCAAATGATGAACCAAGGTGGCAAATGATTAACTGAAAACTTGTCATTCACATTTGGGACGGAATTCAGGATGGGAATGTATTCGGCCGCCTTACCGGGGCTTGGGGGTGCTGCTTTCCCGCTTGTGGAACCGAGTTGGGGTCGTCAAATGGCCTGGTGCATTGTTTGAAACACTGGTTAATGAGTTGTCAAGGTCGGAAATCATAGAACATAAGAGCAGCTCATTAACTGAAATTTTGAACATCGACAACTGGTTAACCAAAAGCCAGAGCGACAAATGATTAACCAAGGAGGCAACTCATTAACTGAATTTCGAACATCGACAACTGGATAACCAAAAGACACAGGGACAAATGAGTAACCAAAGGGCCAACTCATTAACTGAAATTTCAAAGAGGCAACTCATTAACTGAAATTTTGAACATCGACAACTGGTTAACCAAAAGCCAGAGCGACAAATGATTAACCAAGGAGGCAACTCATTAACTGAATTTCGAACATCGACAACTGGTTAACCAAAAGACACAGGGACAAATGAGTAACCAAAGGGCCAACTCATTAACTGAAATTTCAAAGAGGCAACTCATTAACTGAATTTCGAACATCGACAACTGGTTAACCAAGAGTCAGAGCGACAAATGATTAACCAAGGAGGCAACTCAATAACTGAATTTCGAACATCGACAACTGGTTAACCAAGAGTCAGAGCGACAAATGATTAACCAAGGAGGCAACTCATTAACTGAATTTCGAACATCGACAACTGGTTAACCAAAAGACACAGGGACAAATGAGTAACCAAAGGGCCAACTCATTAACTGAAATTTCAAAGAGGCAACTCATTAACTGAAATTTTGAACATCGACAACTAGTTAACCAAAAGCCAGAGCGACAAATGATTAACCAAGGAGGCAACTCATTAACTGAATTTCGAACATCGAAAACTGGCTAACCAAATGTCAGAGCGACAAATGATTAACCAAGGAGGCAACTCAGTAACTGAATTTCGAACATCGACAACTGGTTAACCAAGAGTCAGAGCGACAAATGATTAACCAAGGAGGCAACTCATTAACTGAATTTCGAACATCGACAACTGGGTAACCAAAAGACACAGGGACAAATGAGTAACCAAAGGGCCAACTCATTAACTGAAATTTCAAAGAGGCTACTCATTAACTGAAATTTGAACATCGACAACTGGTTAACCAAATGTCAGAGCGACAAATGAGTAACCAAGCAGGCAACTGATTAACTGAAAACTTGTCATTCACATTTGGGACGGAATTCACGATGGGAATGTATTCGGCCCCCTTACCGGGCCTTGGGGTGCTGCTTTCCCGCTTGTGGAACCGAGTTGGGGTCGTCAAATGGCCTGGTGCATTGTTTGAAACACTGGTTAATGAGTTGTCAAGGTCGGAAATCATAGAACATAAGAGCAGCTCATTAACTGAAATTTTGAACATCGACAACTGGTTAACCAAAAGTCAGAGCGACAAATGATTAACCAAGGAGGCAACTCATTAACTGAATTTCGAACATCGACAACTGGGTAACCAAAAGACACAGGGACAAATGAGTAACCAAAGGGCCAACTCATTAACTGAAATTTCAAAGAGGCTACTCATTAACTGAAATTTGAACATCGACAACTGGTTAACCAAATGTCAGAGCGACAAATGAGTAACCAAGCAGGCAACTGATTAACTGAAAACTTGTCATTCACATTTGGGACGGAATTCACGATGGGAATGTATTCGGCCCCCTTACCGGGCCTTGGGGTGCTGCTTTCCCGCTTGTGGAACCGAGTTGGGGTCGTCAAATGGCCTGGTGCATTGTTTGAAACACTGGTTAATGAGTTGTCAAGGTCGGAAATCATAGAACATAAGAGCAGCTCATTAACTGAAATTTTGAACATCGACAACTGGTTAACCAAAAGCCAGAGCGACAAATGATTAACCAAGGAGGCAACTCATTAACTGAATTTCGAACATCGACAACTGGTTAACCAAATGTCAGAGCGACAAATGATTAACCAAGGAGGCAACTCATTAACTGAATTTCGAACATCGACAACTGGTTAACCAAGAGTCAGGGCGACAAATGATTAACCAAGGAGGCAACTCATTAACTGAATTTCGAACATCGACAACTGGGTAACCAAAAGACACAGGGACAAATGAGTAACCAAAGGGCCAACTCATTAACTGAAATTTCAAAGAGGCTACTCATTAACTGAAATTTGAACATCGACAACTGGTTAACCAAATGTCAGAGCGACAAATGAGTAACCAAGCAGGCAACTGATTAACTGAAAACTTGTCATTCACATTAGGGACGGAATTCACGATGGGAATGTATTCGGCCCCCTTACCGGGCCTTGGGGTGCTGCTTTCCCGCTTGTGGAACCGAGTTGGGGTCGTCAAATGGCCTGGTGCATTGTTTGAAACACTGGTTACTGAGTTGTCAAGGTAGGAAATCATAGAACATAAGAGCAGCTCATTAACTGAAATTTTGAACATCGACAACTGGTTAACCAAAAGCCAGAGCGACAAATGATTAACCAAGGAGGCAACTCATTAACTGAATTTCGAACATCGACAACTGGTTAACCAAGAGTCAGGGCGACAAATGATTAACCAAGGAGGCAACTCATTAACTGAATTTCGAACATCGACAACTGGGTAACCAAAAGACACAGGGACAAATGAGTAACCAAAGGGCCAACTCATTAACTGAAATTTCAAAGAGGCAACTCATTAACTGAAATTTTGAACATCGACAACTGGTTAACCAAAAGCCAGAGCGACAAATGATTAACCAAGGAGGCAACTCAGTAACTGAATTTCGAACATCGACAACTGGTTAACCAAATGTCAGAGCGACAAATGATTAACCAAGGAGGCAACTCATTAACTGAATTTCGAACATCGACAACTGGCTAACCAAGAGTCAGAGCGACAAATGATTAACCAAGGAGGCAACTCATTAACTGAATTTCGAACATCGACAACTGGGTAACCAAAAGACACAGGGACAAATGAGTAACCAAAGGGCCAACTCATTAACTGAAATTTCAAAGAGGCTACTCATTAACTGAAATTTGAACATCGACAACTGGTTAACCAAATGTCAGAGCGACAAATGAGTAACCAAGCAGGCAACTGATTAACTGAAAACTTGTCATTCACATTAGGGACGGAATTCACGATGGGAATGTATTCGGCCCCCTTACCGGGCCTTGGGGTGCTGCTTTCCCGCTTGTGGAACCGAGTTGGGGTCGTCAAATGGCCTGGTGCATTGTTTGAAACACTGGTTAATGAGTTGTCAAGGTCGGAAATCATAGAACATAAGAGCAGCTCATTAACTGAAATTTTGAACATCGACAACTGGTTAACCAAAAGCCAGAGCGACAAATGATTAACCAAGGAGGCAACTCATTAACTGAATTTCGAACATCGACAACTGGTTAACCAAGAGTCAGAGCGACAAATGATTAACCAAGGAGGCAACTCATTAACTGAATTTCGAACATCGACAACTGGGTAACCAAAAGACACAGGGACAAATGAGTAACCAAAGGGCCAACTCATTAACTGAAATTTCAAAGAGGCTACTCATTAACTGAAATTTGAACATCGACAACTGGTTAACCAAATGTCAGAGCGACAAATGAGTAACCAAGCAGGCAACTGATTAACTGAAAACTTGTCATTCACATTTGGGACGGAATTCACGATGGGAATGTATTCGGCCCCCTTACCGGGCCTTGGGGTGCTGCTTTCCCGCTTGTGGAACCGAGTTGGGGTCGTCAAATGGCCTGGTGCATTGTTTGAAACACTGGTTACTGAGTTGTCAAGGTCGGAAATCATAGAACATAAGAGCAGCTCATTAACTGAAATTTTGAACATCGACAACTGGTTAACCAAAAGTCAGAGCGACAAATGATTAACCAAGGAGGCAACTCATTAACTGAATTTCGAACATCGACAACTGGGTAACCAAAAGACACAGGGACAAATGAGTAACCAAAGGGCCAACTCATTAACTGAAATTTCAAAGAGGCTACTCATTAACTGAAATTTGAACATCGACAACTGGTTAACCAAATGTCAGAGCGACAAATGAGTAACCAAGCAGGCAACTGATTAACTGAAAACTTGTCATTCACATTTGGGACGGAATTCACGATGGGAATGTATTCGGCCCCCTTACCGGGCCTTGGGGTGCTGCTTTCCCGCTTGTGGAACCGAGTTGGGGTCGTCAAATGGCCTGGTGCATTGTTTGAAACACTGGTTACTGAGTTGTCAAGGTCGGAAATCATAGAACATAAGAGCAGCTCATTAACTGAAATTTTGAACATCGACAACTGGTTAACCAAAAGCCAGAGCGACAAATGATTAACCAAGGAGGCAACTCATTAACTGAATTTCGAACATCGACAACTGGTTAACCAAATGTCAGAGCGACAAATGATTAACCAAGGAGGCAACTCATTAACTGAATTTCGAACATCGACAACTGGTTAACCAAGAGTCAGGGCGACAAATGATTAACCAAGGAGGCAACTCATTAACTGAATTTCGAACATCGACAACTGGGTAACCAAAAGACACAGGGACAAATGAGTAACCAAAGGGCCAACTCATTAACTGAAATTTCAAAGAGGCTACTCATTAACTGAAATTTGAACATCGACAACTGGTTAACCAAATGTCAGAGCGACAAATGAGTAACCAAGCAGGCAACTGATTAACTGAAAACTTGTCATTCACATTAGGGACGGAATTCACGATGGGAATGTATTCGGCCCCCTTACCGGGCCTTGGGGTGCTGCTTTCCCGCTTGTGGAACCGAGTTGGGGTCGTCAAATGGCCTGGTGCATTGTTTGAAACACTGGTTACTGAGTTGTCAAGGTAGGAAATCATAGAACATAAGAGCAGCTCATTAACTGAAATTTTGAACATCGACAACTGGTTAACCAAAAGCCAGAGCGACAAATGATTAACCAAGGAGGCAACTCATTAACTGAATTTCGAACATCGACAACTGGTTAACCAAGAGTCAGGGCGACAAATGATTAACCAAGGAGGCAACTCATTAACTGAATTTCGAACATCGACAACTGGGTAACCAAAAGACACAGGGACAAATGAGTAACCAAAGGGCCAACTCATTAACTGAAATTTCAAAGAGGCAACTCATTAACTGAAATTTTGAACATCGACAACTGGTTAACCAAAAGCCAGAGCGACAAATGATTAACCAAGGAGGCAACTCAGTAACTGAATTTCGAACATCGACAACTGGTTAACCAAATGTCAGAGCGACAAATGATTAACCAAGGAGGCAACTCATTTACTGAATTTCGAACATCGACAACTGGCTAACCAAGAGTCAGAGCGACAAATGATTAACCAAGGAGGCAACTCATTAACTGAATTTCGAACATCGACAACTGGGTAACCAAAAGACACAGGGACAAATGAGTAACCAAAGGGCCAACTCATTAACTGAAATTTCAAAGAGGCTACTCATTAACTGAAATTTGAACATCGACAACTGGTTAACCAAATGTCAGAGCGACAAATGAGTAACCAAGCAGGCAACTGATTAACTGAAAACTTGTCATTCACATTAGGGACGGAATTCACGATGGGAATGTATTCGGCCCCCTTACCGGGCCTTGGGGTGCTGCTTTCCCGCTTGTGGAACCGAGTTGGGGTCGTCAAATGGCCTGGTGCATTGTTTGAAACACTGGTTAATGAGTTGTCAAGGTCGGAAATCATAGAACATAAGAGCAGCTCATTAACTGAAATTTTGAACATCGACAACTGGTTAACCAAAAGCCAGAGCGACAAATGATTAACCAAGGAGGCAACTCATTAACTGAATTTCGAACATCGACAACTGGTTAACCAAGAGTCAGAGCGACAAATGATTAACCAAGGAGGCAACTCATTAACTGAATTTCGAACATCGACAACTGGGTAACCAAAAGACACAGGGACAAATGAGTAACCAAAGGGCCAACTCATTAACTGAAATTTCAAAGAGGCTACTCATTAACTGAAATTTGAACATCGACAACTGGTTAACCAAATGTCAGAGCGACAAATGAGTAACCAAGCAGGCAACTGATTAACTGAAAACTTGTCATTCACATTTGGGACGGAATTCACGATGGGAATGTATTCGGCCCCCTTACCGGGCCTTGGGGTGCTGCTTTCCCGCTTGTGGAACCGAGTTGGGGTCGTCAAATGGCCTGGTGCATTGTTTGAAACACTGGTTAATGAGTTGTCAAGGTCGGAAATCATAGAACATAAGAGCAGCTCATTAACTGAAATTTTGAACATCGACAACTGGTTAACCAAAAGCCAGAGCGACAAATGATTAACCAAGGAGGCAACTCATTAACTGAATTTCGAACATCGACAACTGGTTAACCAAATGTCAGAGCGACAAATGATTAACCAAGGAGGCAACTCATTAACTGAATTTCGAACATCGACAACTGGTTAACCAAGAGTCAGGGCGACAAATGATAAACCAAGGAGGCAACTCATTAACTGAATTTCGAACATCGACAACTGGGTAACCAAAAGACACAGGGACAAATGAGTAACCAAAGGGCCAACTCATTAACTGAAATTTCAAAGAGGCTACTCATTAACTGAAATTTGAACATCGACAACTGGTTAACCAAATGTCAGAGCGACAAATGAGTAACCAAGCAGGCAACTGATTAACTGAAAACTTGTCATTCACATTAGGGACGGAATTCACGATGGGAATGTATTCGGCCCCCTTACCGGGCCTTGGGGTGCTGCTTTCCCGCTTGTGGAACCGAGTTGGGGTCGTCAAATGGCCTGGTGCATTGTTTGAAACACTGGTTAATGAGTTGTCAAGGTAGGAAATCATAGAACATAAGAGCAGCTCATTAACTGAAATTTTGAACATCGACAACTGGTTAACCAAAAGCCAGAGCGACAAATGATTAACCAAGGAGGCAACTCATTAACTGAATTTCGAACATCGACAACTGGTTAACCAAGAGTCAGGGCGACAAATGATTAACCAAGGAGGCAACTCATTAACTGAATTTCGAACATCGACAACTGGGTAACCAAAAGACACAGGGACAAATGAGTAACCAAAGGGCCAACTCATTAACTGAAATTTCAAAGAGGCAACTCATTAACTGAAATTTTGAACATCGACAACTGGTTAACCAAAAGCCAGAGCGACAAATGATTAACCAAGGAGGCAACTCAGTAACTGAATTTCGAACATCGACAACTGGTTAACCAAATGTCAGAGCGACAAATGATTAACCAAGGAGGCAACTCATTTACTGAATTTCGAACATCGACAACTGGCTAACCAAGAGTCAGAGCGACAAATGATTAACCAAGGAGGCAACTCATTAACTGAATTTCGAACATCGACAACTGGGTAACCAAAAGACACAGGGACAAATGAGTAACCAAAGGGCCAACTCATTAACTGAAATTTCAAAGAGGCTACTCATTAACTGAAATTTGAACATCGACAACTGGGTAACCAAATGTCAGAGCGACAAATGATTAACCAAGCAGGCAACTGATTAACTGAAAACTTGTCATTCACATTTGGGACGGAATTCAGGATGGGAATGTATTCGGCCCCCTTACCGGGCCTTGGGGTGCTGCTTTCCCGCTTGTGGAACCGAGTTGGGGTCGTCAAATGGCCTGGTGCATTGTTTGAAACACTGGTTAATGAGTTGTCAAGGTCGGAAATCATAGAACATAAGAGCAGCTCATTAACTGAAATTTTGAACATCGACAACTGGTTAACCAAAAGCCAGAGCGACAAATGATTAACCAAGGAGGCAACTCATTAACTGAATTTCGAACATCGACAACTGGTTAACCAAGAGTCAGAGCGACAAATGATTAACCAAGGAGGCAACTCATTAACTGAATTTCGAACATCGACAACTGGGTAACCAAAAGACACAGGGACAAATGAGTAACCAAAGGGCCAACTCATTAACTGAAATTTCAAAGAGGCTACTCATTAACTGAAATTTGAACATCGACAACTGGTTAACCAAATGTCAGAGCGACAAATGAGTAACCAAGCAGGCAACTGATTAACTGAAAACTTGTCATTCACATTTGGGACGGAATTCACGATGGGAATGTATTCGGCCCCCTTACCGGGCCTTGGGGTGCTGCTTTCCCGCTTGTGGAACCGAGTTGGGGTCGTCAAATGGCCTGGTGCATTGTTTGAAACACTGGTTAATGAGTTGTCAAGGTCGGAAATCATAGAACATAAGAGCAGCTCATTAACTGAAATTTTGAACATCGACAACTGGTTAACCAAAAGCCAGAGCGACAAATGATTAACCAAGGAGGCAACTCATTAACTGAATTTCGAACATCGACAACTGGTTAACCAAATGTCAGAGCGACAAATGATTAACCAAGGAGGCAACTCATTAACTGAATTTCGAACATCGACAACTGGTTAACCAAGAGTCAGGGCGACAAATGATTAACCAAGGAGGCAACTCATTAACTGAATTTCGAACATCGACAACTGGGTAACCAAAAGACACAGGGACAAATGAGTAACCAAAGGGCCAACTCATTAACTGAAATTTCAAAGAGGCTACTCATTAACTGAAATTTGAACATCGACAACTGGTTAACCAAATGTCAGAGCGACAAATGAGTAACCAAGCAGGCAACTGATTAACTGAAAACTTGTCATTCACATTAGGGACGGAATTCACGATGGGAATGTATTCGGCCCCCTTACCGGGCCTTGGGGTGCTGCTTTCCCGCTTGTGGAACCGAGTTGGGGTCGTCAAATGGCCTGGTGCATTGTTTGAAACACTGGTTAATGAGTTGTCAAGGTAGGAAATCATAGAACATAAGAGCAGCTCATTAACTGAAATTTTGAACATCGACAACTGGTTAACCAAAAGCCAGAGCGACAAATGATTAACCAAGGAGGCAACTCATTAACTGAATTTCGAACATCGACAACTGGTTAACCAAGAGTCAGGGCGACAAATGATTAACCAAGGAGGCAACTCATTAACTGAATTTCGAACATCGACAACTGGGTAACCAAAAGACACAGGGACAAATGAGTAACCAAAGGGCCAACTCATTAACTGAAATTTCAAAGAGGCAACTCATTAACTGAAATTTTGAACATCGACAACTGGTTAACCAAAAGCCAGAGCGACAAATGATTAACCAAGGAGGCAACTCAGTAACTGAATTTCGAACATCGACAACTGGTTAACCAAATGTCAGAGCGACAAATGATTAACCAAGGAGGCAACTCATTAACTGAATTTCGAACATCGACAACTGGCTAACCAAGAGTCAGAGCGACAAATGATTAACCAAGGAGGCAACTCATTAACTGAATTTCGAACATCGACAACTGGGTAACCAAAAGACACAGGGACAAATGAGTAACCAAAGGGCCAACTCATTAACTGAAATTTCAAAGAGGCTACTCATTAACTGAAATTTGAACATCGACAACTGGGTAACCAAATGTCAGAGCGACAAATGATTAACCAAGCAGGCAACTGATTAACTGAAAACTTGTCATTCACATTTGGGACGGAATTCAGGATGGGAATGTATTCGGCCCCCTTACCGGGCCTTGGGGTGCTGCTTTCCCGCTTGTGGAACCGAGTTGGGGTCGTCAAATGGCCTGGTGCATTGTTTGAAACACTGGTTAATGAGTTGTCAAGGTCGGAAATCATAGAACATAAGAGCAGCTCATTAACTGAAATTTTGAACATCGACAACTGGTTAACCAAAAGCCAGAGCGACAAATGATTAACCAAGGAGGCAACTCATTAACTGAATTTCGAACATCGACAACTGGTTAACCAAGAGTCAGAGCGACAAATGATTAACCAAGGAGGCAACTCATTAACTGAATTTCGAACATCGACAACTGGGTAACCAAAAGACACAGGGACAAATGAGTAACCAAAGGGCCAACTCATTAACTGAAATTTCAAAGAGGCTACTCATTAACTGAAATTTGAACATCGACAACTGGTTAACCAAATGTCAGAGCGACAAATGAGTAACCAAGCAGGCAACTGATTAACTGAAAACTTGTCATTCACATTTGGGACGGAATTCACGATGGGAATGTATTCGGCCCCCTTACCGGGCCTTGGGGTGCTGCTTTCCCGCTTGTGGAACCGAGTTGGGGTCGTCAAATGGCCTGGTGCATTGTTTGAAACACTGGTTAATGAGTTGTCAAGGTAGGAAATCATAGAACATAAGAGCAGCTCATTAACTGAAATTTTGAACATCGACAACTGGTTAACCAAGAGTCAGAGCGACAAATGATTAACCAAGGAGGCAACTCATTAACTGAATTTCGAACATCGACAACTGGTTAACCAAAAGACACAGGGACAAATGAGTAACCAAAGGGCCAACTCATTAACTGAAATTTCAAAGAGGCAACTCATTAACTGTAATTTTGAACATCGACAACTGGTTAACCAAAAGCCAGAGCGACAAATGAGTAACCAAGGAGGCAACTCATTAACTGAATTTCGAACATCGACAACTGGTAAACCAAAAGACACAGGGACAAATGAGTAACCAAAGGGCCAACTCATTAACTGAAATTTCAAAGAGGCAACTCATTAACTGAATTTCGAACATCGACAACTGGTTAACCAAATGTCAGAGCGACAAATGATTAACCAAGCAGGCAACTGATTAACTGAAATTTTAAAATTGACAACTGGATAACCAAAAGTGGGAACTCATGCTTCGGACGGGCTTACATACGGCAGGCTGACGCCCGGCAGAGGCCCGGGCTTCGCCTCCCTTGCGTAAGCGACCGTCTCCGAATCGATTAAAGGCGTAAAATCGGAGTTCAGAGCGGGAAAATTTTTTCCCGAAAACGGCCGGAAAAAAAAAAATGTCTCCTTTTCCGCCGAGCAGGGTGGCATTCGAACGGGCACGGGAAGCCGCGTCTAACGGTGTAAAAACGGCTTGGCTCCGACGCGGGAGTGCGGAGATATGGCCGTTCAAAGTTGTACTGGAAGTCCGGAAGGAGAAAAATTTGACTGCCTGTAGCCGAAAAAAGTTCCAGCGGTCGGTCACAAAAGTCAAATCCGTCCCGCTGATTTGACACTTGTCATTTCTGGCAGGGGGGATTGGCGGGGTACCTGGAGAATGGTAGGAGGTGGTTTTTCGAGACTTTATCTGTTTTCCAGATTACTGTCTAGGGCCTCCAGGTCTGCAGAGACCGACCCGGGCTGCCGTCCAACCGACTTTTAACCCTTTTTGGGTGGAAATTTATTTCCATTTTTAACCAATTTTCGGGTTTTTGGTCGGGCTTAAAAACGGCAGCCTGACGCCCGGCAGAGGCCGGGGCTTCGGCTCCCTTGCGTAAGGGACCGTATACGAAACGATTAAAGCCGAAAAATCCGAGTTCAGAGCGGGAATTTTTTTTCCCGAAATCGGCCGAAAAATAAAAAAATTCTCCTTTTCCGCCGAGCAGGGCGGCATTCGAACGGGCACGGGAAGCCGCGTCTAACGGTGTAAAAACGGCTTGGCTCCGACGCGGGAGTGCGGAGATATGGCCGTTCAAAGTTGTACTGGAAGTCCGGAAGGAGAAAAATTTGACTGCCTGTAGCCGAAAAAAGTTCCAGCGGTCGGTCACAAAAGTCAAATCCGTCCCGCTGATTTGACACTTGTCATTTCTGGCAGGGGGGATTGGCGGGGTACCTGGAGAATGGTAGGAGGTGGTTTCTCGAGACTTTGTCTGTTTTCCAGATTACTGTCTAGGGCCTCCAGGTCTGCAGAGACCGACCAGGGCTGCCGTCCAACCGACTTTTAACCCTTTTTGGGTGGAAATTTATTTCCATTTTTAACCAATTTTCGGGTTTTTGGTCGGGCTTAAAAAACGGCAGCCTGACGCCTGGCAGAGGCCGGGGCTTCGGCTCCCCTTGCGTAAGGGACCGTATTCGACCCGATTAAGCCCCGAAAATGGATCCAAATGTCGGCCGACCAAGTAAGCTTGCTGGGGAGAGAGACTAAGTGCCGGGCTTGGCACCTCATTAACCAGTGAAAAGTTTTGGCTGCTGGAGAGACTAAGTCCCAGCCTGGGCACATCATTAACCATAAATGAAAAAGGCGAGGCCGAGTCTGGTGCATGGCTAACTGATTAACCAAATTGGCAAGGCCCGGGCTGAAAGTGAATGAGCGACCCGTGGCCAGGGGGCTGGAATGCGGGAGAGAATCCAACCCCCAAAATATGGAAGTCCGATGAGAAAATATTCGGCCGCCTTTTGCGGGCCTCGGGTGTTGCTTCCCGGCCTGGGAAAGTGAGTTGCTCCCGCCGAATTGACATGTGCATTTAACGATTTCGAGACATGATTAACCAAAACGCGGAAGTCCGATGAGAAAATATTAGGGCCCTTCAAGCGGGCCTCCGGTGATGCTTTCCGGCTTGGGAAAGTGAATTGCTCCCGCCGAATTGACATGTGCATTTAACGATTTCGAGACATGATTAACCAAAACGCGGAAGTCCGATGAGAAAATATTCGGCCGCCTTTTGCGGGCCTCGGGTGTTGCTTCCCGGCCTGGGAAAGTGATTTGCTACCGCCAAATTGACATGTGTCATTTCTGGCAAGTGTCTCAGGACATAGTTAATGAGTTGCAGTTTGGGAAATCATTAACCTCGTCGGAAGTCCCGATGAAGAAAAAAAAAAGTGCCATTTGCGGGGATTTGGGTGCTCCTGGTCGGATAGAGGTGGCCGTTTGACCCGCTGATTTGACACTTGTCATTTCTGGCAGGGGGGGTTGGCGGGGTGCCCGGAGATTTTCGGGAACACGATTTTCAGAACAAAATTCACTCAGCGGGAGCACTTTGAAAATGCCCGAAAAGTGTTACTTTGCTAAAAGGCTCATTTTATCAATATAGAGACCTTTCAAAGAGTATTGGAAAGTCATATTAAAGTGGTTTTGTGGCTTTTATGACTTAATGACAAAAAACTCTAAGTGTGAATCTGAAATCGTAGACAGACAGCAGAAACATATAAATAATTCCAGCGTCTAAGTTTCATTTGCTGTCTGTCACACAGGTGCCTCTGAACCGGTCAGGGCCTGTGACCCCACTGAGCTTGTGTTTTGTGGCTTATGCACACGCAGTGTTTGCACCAAGTTCCCCTGTGTTGTGCGCTCAGTGGGCCCGTCCAAGACAGCAGAAACAAGATGTACATGCCAGCGTCTTTAAAGTTTCATTTGTTGTCTTGTCACACAGGTGCCTCTGAACCGGTCAGGGCCTGTGACCCCACTGAGTTGTTTACTGGGGCTAATGCACAAGCAGTGTTTTGTCAGAGAGTTCCACTGTGTTGTGCGCTCAGTGGGTCCGTCTAAAATGACAAGACAGCAGAAACATTCCAGCGAGTTTCATTTGTTGTCTTGTCACACAGGTGCCTCTGAACGGGTCAGGGCCTGTGACCCCCGCTGAGTTGTTTACTGGGGCTAACGCACAAGCAGTGTTTGTCAGAGAGTTCCACTGTGTTGTGCGCTCAGTGGGTCCGTCTAAAATGACAAGACAGCAGAAACATTCCAGCGAGTTCCATTTGTTGTCTTGTCACACAGGTGCCTCTGAGCGGGTCAGGGCCTGTGACCCCATTGAGCTTTGTGAGCAACGTATGCACACGCAGTGTTTG
>NW_028227022.1:0-19236 GCF_052327205.1 Somniosus microcephalus
CTTCCCCCCATTCGCTCGCTCTCTTCCCCCCCAGTCGCTCGCTCTCTTCCCCCCCAGTCGCTCGCTCTCTTCCCCCCCAGTCGCTCACTCTCTTCCCCCCAGTCGCTCGCTCTCTTCCCCCCCAGTCTCTCGCTCTCTTCCCCCCCAGTCGCTCGCTCTCTTCCCCCCCAGTCGCTCGCTCTCTTCCCCCCCAGTCGCTCGCTCTCTTCCCCCCCAGTCGCTCGCTCTCTTCCCCCAGTCGCTCTCACTCTTCCCCCCCAGTCGCTCTCTCTCTTACCCCCCAGTCGCCCTCTCTCTTCCCCCGCAGTCGCCCTCTCTCTTCCCCCGCAGTGGCCCTCTCTCTTTCCCCCCAGTCGCTCACTCTCTTCCCCCCAGTCGCTCGCTCTCTTCCCCCCCAGTCGCTCTCTCTTCCCCCCCAGTCGCTCTCTCTCTTCCCCCAGTCGCTCTCTCTCTTCCCCCCCAGTCGCTCTCTCTCTTCCCCCCCAGTCGCTCTCTCTCTTCCCCCCCGTCGCTCTCTCTCTTCCCCCCCCAGTCGCTCTCTCTCTTCCCCCCCAGTCGCTCTCTCTCTTCCCCCCCCAGTCGCTCTATCTCTTCCCCCCCCAGTCGCTCGCTCTCTACCCCCCCAGTCGCTCGCTCTCTTCCCCCCCAGTCGCTAGCTCTCTTCCCCCCCAGTCGCTCGCTCTCTTCCCCCCCAGTCGCTCCCTCTCTTCCACCCCAGTCGCTCGCTCTCTTCCACCCCAGTCGCTCGCTCTCTTCCACCCGAGTCGCTCGCTCTCTTCCCCCCCAGTCGCTCGCTTTCTTCGCCCCCAGACACGCTCGCTCTCTTCCCCCCGTCGCTCGCTCTCTTCCCCCCCAGTCGCTCGCTCTCTTCCCCCCCAGTCGCTCGCTCTCTTCCCCCCCAGTCGCTCTCTCTCTCTTCCCCCCCAGTCGCTCGCTCTCTTGCCCGCCAGTCGCTCGCTCTCTTCCCCCCCAGTCGCTCGCTCTCTTCCCCCCCAGTCGCTCGCTCTCTTCACCCCAGTCGCTCGCTCTCTTCCCCCCCAGTCGCTCGCTCTCTTCCCCCCCAGTCGCTCGCTCTCTTCCCCCCCAGTCGCTCGCTCTCTTCCCCCCCAGTCGCTCGCTCTCTTCCCCCCCAGTCGCTCGCTCTCTTCCCCGCCAGTCGCTCGCTCTCTTCCCCCCCAGTCGCTCGCTCTCTTCCCCGCCAGTCGCTCGCTCTCTTCCCCCCCCAGTCGCTCGCTCTCTTCCCCCGCAGTCGCTCGCTCTCTTCCCCCCCAGTCTCTCGCTCTCTTCCCCCCCAGTCGCTCTCTCTCTTCCCCACAGTCGCTCGCTCTCTTGCCCCCCAGTCGCTCGCTCTCTTCCCCCACAGTCGCTCGCTCTCTTCCCCCCATTCGCTCGCTCTCTTCCCCCCCAGTCGCTCGCTCTCTTCCCCCCCAGTCGCTTGCTCTCTTCCCCCCCAGTCGCTCGCTCTCTTCCCCCCCAGTCGCTCGCTCTCTTCCCCCCCAGTCTCTCGCTCTCTTCCCCCCCAGTCGCTCGCTCTCTTCCCCCCCAGTCGCTCGCTCTCTTCCCCCCCAGTCGCTCGCTCTCTTCCCCCCCAGTCGCTCGCTCTCTTCCCCCCAGTCGCTCTCACTCTTCCCCCCCAGTCGCTCTCTCTCTTCCCCCCCCAGTCGCCCTCTCTCTTCCCCCGCAGTCGCCCTCTCTCTTCCCCCGCAGTGGCCCTCTCTCTTTCCCCCCAGTCGCTCACTTTCTTCCCCCCAGTCGCTCGCTCTCTTCCCCCCCAGTCGCTCTCTCTTCCCCCCCAGTCGCTCTCTCTCTTCCCCCAGTCGCTCTCTCTCTTCCCCCCCAGTCGCTCTCTCTCTTCCCCCCCAGTCGCTCGCTCTCTTCCCCCCAGTCGCTCTCTCTCTTCCCCCCAGTCGCTCTCTCTCTTCCCCCCAGTCGCTCTCTCTCTTCCCCCCAGTCGCTCTCTCTCTTCCCCCCAGTCGCTCTCTCTCTTCCCCCCAGTCGCTCTCTCTCTTCCCCCCAGTCGCTCTCTCTCTTCCCCCCAGTCGCGCTCTCTCTACCCCCCAGTCGCTCTCTCTCTTCCCCCCAGTCGCTCTCTCTCTTCCCCCAGTCGCTCTCTCTCTTCCCCCCAGTCGCTCTCTCTCTTCCCCCAGTCGCTCTCTCTCTTCCCCCCAGTCGCTCTCTCTCTTCCCCCCAGTCGCTCTCTCTCTTCCCCCCAGTCGCTCTCTCTCTTCCCCCCAGTCGTTCTCTCTCTTCCCCCCAGTCGCTCTCTCTCTTCCCCCCAGTCGCTCTCTCTCTTCCCCCCAGTCGCTCTCTCTCTTCCCCCCAGTCGCGCTCTCTCTACCCCCCAGTCGCTCTCTCTCTTCCCCCCAGTCGCTCTCTCTCTTCCCCCAGTCGCTCTCTCTCTTCCCCCCAGTCGCTCTCTCTCTTCCCCCCAGTCGCTCTCTCTCTTCCCCCCAGTCGCTCTCTCTCTTCACCCCAGTCGCTCTCTCTCTTCTCCCCCAGTCGCTCTCTCTCTTCCCCCAGTCGCTCTCTCTTCCCCCAGTCGATCTCTGTCTTCCCCCCAGTCGATCTCTCTCTTCCCCCCAGTCGCTCTCTCTCTTCCCCCCAGTGGCTCTCTCTCTTCCCCCCAGTTGCTCTCTCTCTTCCCCCCAGTCGCTCTCTCTTCCCCCCCAGTCGCTCTCTCTCTTCCCCCAGTCGCTCTCTTTCTGCCCCCTCAGTCGCTCTCTCTCTTCTCCCCCAGTCGCTCTCTCTCTTCCCCCCCGTCGCTCTCTCTCTTCCCCCCCCAGTCGCTCTCTCTCTTCCCCCCCCAGTCGCTCTATCTCTTCCCCCCCCAGTCGCTCGCTCTCTACCCCCCCAGTCGCTCGCTCTCTTCCCCCCCAGTCGCTAGCTCTCTTCCCCCCCAGTCGCTCGCTCTCTTCCCCCCCAGTCGCTCGCTCTCTTCCACCCCAGTCGCTCGCTCTCTTCCACCCCAGTCGCTCGCTCTCTTCCACCCCAGTCGCTCGCTCTCTTCCCCCCCAGTCGCTCGCTCTCTTCGCCCCCAGACACGCTCTCTCTCTTCCCCCCCAGTCGCTCGCTCTCTTCCCCCCCAGTCGCTCGCTCTCTTCCCCCCCAGTCGCTCGCTCTCTTCCCCCCCAGTCGCTCGCTCTCTTCCCCCCCAGTCGCTCGCTCTCTTCCCCCCCAGTCGCTCGCTCTCTTCCCCCCCAGTCGCTCTCTCTCTTCCCCCCAGTCGCTCTCTCTCTTCACCCCAGTCGCTCTCTCTCTTCCCCCCAGCCGCTCTCTCTCTTCCCCCCGTCGCTCTCTCTCTTCCCCCCAGTCGCTCTCTCTCTTCCCCCCAGTCGCTCGCTCTCTTCCCCCCCAGTCGCTCGCTCTCTTCCCCCCCAGTCGCTCGCTCTCTTCCCCCCCATTCGCTCGCTCTCTTCCCCCCAGTCGCTCTCCCTCTCTCTTCCCCCCCAGTCGCTCTCTCTCTCTCTTCCCCCCAGTCACTCTCTGTCTCTCTCTTCGCCCCCAGTCGCTCTCTCTCACTCTTCCCCCCGTCGCTCTCTCACTTCCCCCCAGTTGCTCTCTCTCTCTTCTCCAGTCGCTCTCTCTCTCTCTTCCCCCCAGTCGCGCTCTCTCTCTCTTCCCCCCCAGTCGCTCTCTCTCTCTCTTCCCCCCAGTCGCTATCTCTCTCTCTTTCTCCCAGTCGCTATCTCTCTCTCTCTTCGCCCCCAGTCGCTCTCTCTCTCTCTTCCCCCCAGTCGCTCTCTCTCTCTTCCCCCCCCAGATGCTCTCTCTCTCTCTTCCCCCCCAGTCGCTCTCTCTCTCTTCCCCCCCAGTCACTCTCTCTCTCTCTTCCCCCACCAGTCGCTCTCTCTCTTCCCCCACAGTCGCTCTCTCACTCTCTTCCCCCCCAGTCGCTCTCTCTCTCTCTTCCCCCCCAGTCGCTCTCTCTCTTCCCCCCCAGTCGCTCTCTCTCTCTCTTCCCCCCCAGTCGCTCTCTCTCTCTTCCCCCCCAGTCGCTCGCTCTCTTCCCCGCCAGTCGCTCGCTCTCTTCCCCCCCAGTCGCTCGCTCTCTTCCCCCCCAGTCGCTCGCTCTCTTCCCCCCCAGTCGCTCGCTCTCTTCCCCCCCAGTCGCTCGCTCTCTTCCCCCCCAGTCGCTCGCTCTCTTCCCCCCCAGTCGCTCGCTCTCTTCCCCCCCAGTCGCTCGCTCTCTTCCCCGCCAGTCGCTCGCTCTCTTCCCCCCCAGTCGCTCGCTCTCTTCCCCGCCAGTCGCTCGCTCTCTTCCCCCCCCAGTCGCTCGCTCTCTTCCCCCGCAGTCGCTCGCTCTCTTCCCCCCCAGTCTCTCGCTCTCTTCCCCCCCAGTCGCTCTCTCTCTTCCCCACAGTCGCTCGCTCTCTTGCCCCCCAGTCGCTCGCTCTCTTCCCCCCCAGTCGCTCGCTCTCTTCCCCCCATTCGCTCGCTCTCTTCCCCCCCAGTCGCTCGCTCTCTTCCCCCCCAGTCGCTTGCTCTCTTCCCCCCCAGTCGCTCACTCTCTTCCCCCCAGTCGCTCGCTCTCTTCCCCCCCAGTCTCTCGCTCTCTTCCCCCCCAGTCGCTCGCTCTCTTCCCCCCCAGTCGCTCGCTCTCTTCCCCCCCAGTCGCTCGCTCTCTTCCCCCCCAGTCGCTCGCTCTCTTCCCCCCAGTCGCTCTCACTCTTCCCCCCCAGTCGCTCTCTCTCTTCCCCCCCCAGTCGCCCTCTCTCTTCCCCCGCAGTCGCCCTCTCTCTTCCCCCGCAGTGGCCCTCTCTCTTTCCCCCCAGTCGCTCACTCTCTTCCCCCCAGTCGCTCGCTCTCTTCCCCCCCAGTCGCTCTCTCTTCCCCCCCAGTCGCTCTCTCTCTTCCCCCAGTCGCTCTCTCTCTTCCCCCCCAGTCGCTCTCTCTCTTCCCCCCCAGTCGCTCTCTCTCTTCCCCCCCGTCGCTCTCTCTCTTCCCCCCCCAGTCGCTCTCTCTCTTCCCCCCCAGTCGCTCTCTCTCTTCCCCCCCCGTCGCTCTATCTCTTCCCCCCCCAGTCGCTCGCTCTCTACCCCCCCAGTCGCTCGCTCTCTTCACCCCCAGTCGCTAGCTCTCTTCCCCCCCAGTCGCTCGCTCTCTTCCCCCCCAGTCGCTCCCTCTCTTCCACCCCAGTCGCTCGCTCTCTTCCACCCCAGTCGCTCGCTCTCTTCCACCCCAGTCGCTCGCTCTCTTCCCCCCAGTCGCTCGCTTTCTTCGCCCCCAGACACGCTCGCTCTCTTCCCCCCGTCGCTCGCTCTCTTCCCCCCCAGTCGCTCGCTCTCTTCCCCCCCAGTCGCTCGCTCTCTTCCCCCGCAGTCGCTCGCTCTCTTCCCCCCCAGTCGCTCTCTCTCTCTTCCCCCCCAGTCGCTCGCTCTCTTCCCCGCCAGTCGCTCGCTCTCTTCCCCCCAGTCGCTCGCTCTCTTCCCCCCCAGTCGCTCGCTCTCTTCCCCCCAGTCGCTCGCTCTCTTCCCCCCCAGTCGCTCGCTCTCTTCCCCCCCAGTCGCTCGCTCTCTTCCCCCCCAGTCGCTCGCTCTCTTCCCCCCCAGTCGCTCGCTCTCTTCCCCCCCAGTCGCTCGCTCTCTTCCCCGCCAGTCGCTCGCTCTCTTCCCCCCCAGTCGCTCGCTCTCCTCCCCGCCAGTCGCTCGCTCTCTTCCCCCCCCAGTCGCTCTCTCTCTTCCCCACAGTCGCTCGCTCTCTTGCCCCCCAGTCGCTCGCTCTCTTCCCCCACAGTCGCTCGCTCTCTTCCCCCCATTCGCTCGCTCTCTTCCCCCCCAGTCGCTCGCTCTCTTCCCCCCCAGTCGCTTGCTCTCTTCCCCCCCAGTCGCTCGCTCTCTTCCCCCCCAGTCGCTCGCTCTCTTCCCCCCCAGTCTCTCGCTCTCTTCCCCCCCAGTCGCTCGCTCTCTTCCCCCCCAGTCGCTCGCTCTCTTCCCCCCCAGTCGCTCGCTCTCTTCCCCCCCAGTCGCTCGCTCTCTTCCCCCCAGTCGCTCTCACTCTTCCCCCCCAGTCGCTCTCTCTCTTCCCCCCCCAGTCGCCCTCTCTCTTCCCCCGCAGTCGCCCTCTCTCTTCCCCCGCAGTGGCCCTCTCTCTTTCCCCCCAGTCGCTCACTCTCTTCCCCCCAGTCGCTCGCTCTCTTCCCCCCCAGTCGCTCTCTCTTCCCCCCCAGTCGCTCTCTCTCTTCCCCCAGTCGCTCTCTCTCTTCCCCCCCAGTCGCTCTCTCTCTTCCCCCCCAGTCGCTCTCTCTCTTCCCCCCCGTCGCTCTCTCTCTTCCCCCCCCAGTCGCTCTCTCTCTTCCCCCCCAGTCGCTCTCTCTCTTCCCCCCCCAGTCGCTCTATCTCTTCCCCCCCCAGTCGCTCGCTCTCTACCCCCCCAGTCGCTCGCTCTCTTCCCCCCCAGTCGCTAGCTCTCTTCCCCCCCAGTCGCTCGCTCTCTTCCCCCCCAGTCGCTCCCTCTCTTCCACCCCAGTCGCTCGCTCTCTTCCACCCCAGTCGCTCGCTCTCTTCCACCCCAGTCGCTCGCTCTCTTCCCCCCCAGTCACTCGCTTTCTTCGCCCCCAGACATGCTCGCTCTCTTCCCCCCGTCGCTCGCTCTCTTCCCCCCCAGTCGCTCGCTCTCTTCCCTCCCAGTCGCTCGCTCTCTTCCCCCGCAGTCGCTCGCTCTCTTCCTCCCCAGTCGCTCGCTCTCTTCCCCCCCAGTCGCTCGCTCTCTTCCCCGCCAGTCGTCGCTCTCTTCCCCCCCAGTCGCTCGCTCTCTTCCCCCGCAGTCGCTCGCTCTCTTCCCCCCCAGTCTCTCACTCTCTTCCCCCACCAGTCGCTCTCTCTCTTCCCCCACAGTCGCTCTCTCTCTCTCTTCCCCCCCAGTCGCTCTCTCTCTCTCTTCCCCCCCAGTCGCTCTCTCTCTTCCCCCCCAGTCGCTCTCTCTCTCTCTTCCCCCCCAGTCGCTCTCTCTCTCTTCCCTCCCAGTCGCTCGCTCTCTTCCCCGCCAGTCGCTCGCTCTCTTCCCCCCCAGTCGCTCGCTCTCTTCCCCCCCAGTCGCTCGCTCTCTTCCCCCCCAGTCGCTCGCTCTCTTCCCCCCCAATCGCTCGCTCTCTTCCCCCCCAGTCGCTCGCTCTCTTCCCCCCCAGTCGCTCGCTCTCTTCCCCCCCAGTCGCTCGCTCTCTTCCCCGCCAGTCGCTCGCTCTCTTCCCCCCCAGTCGCTCGCTCTCTTCCCCGCCAGTCGCTCGCTCTCTTCCCCCCCAGTCGCTCGCTCTCTTCCCCCGCAGTTGCTCGCTCTCTTCCCCCCCAGTCTCTCGCTCTCTTCCCCCCAGTCGCTCTCTCTCTTCCCCCCAGTCGCTCGCTCTCTTGCCCCCCAGTCGCTCACTCTCTTCCCCCCCAGTCGCTCGCTCTCTTCCCCCCATTCGCTCGCTCTCTTCCCCCCCAGTCGCTCGCTCTCTTCCCCCCCAGTCGCTCGCTCTCTTCCCCCCCAGTCGCTCGCTCTCTTCCCCCCCAGTCGCTCGCTCTCTTCCCCCCCAGTCGCTCGCTCTCTTCCCCCCCAGTCGCTCGCTCTCATCCCCCCCAGTCGCTCGCTCTCTTCCCCCCCAGTCGCTCACTCTCTTCCCCCCCAGTCGCTCTCACTCTTCCCCCCCAGTCGCTCTCTCTCTTCCCCCCCCAGTCGCCCTCTCTCTTCCCCCGCAGTCGCCCTCTCTCTTCCCCCGCAGTGGCCCTCTCTCTTTCCCCCCAGTCGCTCACTCTCTTCCCCCCAGTCGCTCGCTCTCTTCCCCCCCAGTCCCTCGCTCTCTTCCCCCCCAGTCGCTCGCTCCCTTCCCCCCAGTCGCTCGCTCTCTTCCCCCCAGTTGCTCGCACTCTTCCCCCCCAGTCGCTCGCACTCTTCCCCCCCCAGTCGCTCGCTCTCTTCCCCCCCAGTCGCTCGCTCTCTTCCCCCCCAGTCGCTCGCTCTCTTCCCCCCCCAGTCGCTCGCTCTCTTCCATCCCACTCGCTCGCTCTCTTCCCCCCAGTCGCTCGCTCTCTTCCCCCCCAGTCGCTCGCTCTCTTCCCGGTCAGTCGCTCGCTCTCTTCCCCCCCAGTCGCTCGCTCTCTTCCCCCCCAGTCGCTCGCTCTCTTCCCCCCCAGTCGCTCGCTCTCTTCCCCCCCAGTCGCTCGCTCTCTTCCCCACCAGTCGCTCGCTCTCTTCCCCCCCAGTCGCTCGCTCTCTTCCCCCCCAGTCGCTCGCTCTCTTCCCCCCCAGTCGCTCGCTCTCTTCCCCCCCAGTCCCTCGCTCTCTTGCCCCCCAGTCGCTCGCTCTCTTGCCCCCCAGTAGCTCGCTCTCTTCCCCCCCAGTCGCTCGCTCTCTTCCCCCCCAGTCGCTCGCTCTCTTCCCCCCCAGTCGCTCGCGCTCTTCCCCCCAGGTCGCTCGCTCTATTCCCCCCCAGTCGCTCGCTCTCTTCCCCCCCAGTCGCTCGCTCTCTACCCCCCCAGTCGCTCGCTCTCTTCCCCCCCAGTCGCTCGCTCTCTTCCCCCCCAGTCGCTCGCTCTCTTCCCCCCAGTCGCTCTCTCTCTTCCCCCCAGTCGCTCTCTCTCTTCCCCCCAGTCGCTCTCTCTCTTCCCCCCAGTCGCTCTCTCTCTTCCCCCCAGTCGCTCTCTCTCTTCCCCCCAGTCGCTCTCTCTCTTCCCCCCAGTCGCTCTCTCTCTTCCCCCCAGTCGCGCTCTCTCTACCCCCCAGTCGCTCTCTCTCTTCCCCCCAGTCGCTCTCTCTCTTCCCCCAGTCGCTCTCTCTCTTCCCCCCAGTCGCTCTCTCTCTTCCCCCCAGTCGCTCTCTCTCTTCCCCCCAGTCGCTCTCTCTCTTCCCCCCAGTCGCTCTCTCTCTTCCCCCCAGTCGCTCTCTCTCTTCCCCCCAGTCGTTCTCTCTCTTCCCCCCAGTCGCTCTCTCCCTTCCCCCCAGTCGCTCTCTCTCTTCCCCCCAGTCGCTCTCTCTCTTCCCCCCAGTCGCGCTCTCTCTACCCCCCAGTCGCGCTCTCTCTACCCCCCAGTCGCTCTCTCTCTTCCCCCCAGTCGCTCTCTCTCTTCCCCCAGTCGCTCTCTCTCTTCCCCCCAGTCGCTCTCTCTCTTCCCCCCAGTCGCTCTCTCTCTTCCCCCCAGTCGCTCTCTCTCTTCACCCCAGTCGCTCTCTCTCTTCTCCCCCAGTCGCTCTCTCTCTTCCCCCAGTCGCTCTCTCTTCCCCCAGTCGATCTCTGTCTTCCCCCCAGTCGATCTCTCTCTTCCCCCCAGTCGCTCTCTCTCTTCCCCCCAGTGGCTCTCTCTCTTCCCCCCAGTTGCTCTCTCTCTTCCCCCCAGTCGCTCTCTCTTCCCCCCCAGTCGCTCTCTCTCTTCCCCCAGTCGCTCTCTTTCTGCCCCCTCAGTCGCTCTCTCTCTTCTCCCCCAGTCGCTCTCTCTCTTCCCCCCCGTCGCTCTCTCTCTTCCCCCCCCAGTCGCTCTCTCTCTTCCCCCCCAGTCGCTCTCTCTCTTCCCCCCCCAGTCGCTCTATCTCTTCCCCCCCCAGTCGCTCGCTCTCTACCCCCCCAGTCGCTCGCTCTCTTCCCCCCCAGTCGCTAGCTCTCTTCCCCCCCAGTCGCTCGCTCTCTTCCCCCCCAGTCGCTCGCTCTCTTCCACCCCAGTCGCTCGCTCTCTTCCACCCCAGTCGCTCGCTCTCTTCCACCCCAGTCGCTCGCTCTCTTCCCCCCAGTCGCTCGCTCTCTTCGCCCCCAGACACGCTCTCTCTCTTCCCCCCCAGTCGCTCGCTCTCTTCCCCCCCAGTCGCTCGCTCTCTTCCCCCCCAGTCGCTCGCTCTCTTCCCCCTCAGTCGCTCGCTCTCTTCCCCCCCAGTCGCTCGCTCTCTTCCCCCCCAGTCGCTCGCTCTCTTCCCCCCCAGTCGCTCGCTCTCTTCCCCCAGTCGCTCGCTCTCTTCCCCCCCAGTCGCTCGCTCTCTTCCCCCCCAGTCTCTCGCTCTCTTCCCCCCCAGTCGCTCGCTCTCTTCCCCCCCAGTCGCTCGCTCTCTTCCCCCCAGTCGCTCGCTCTCTTCCCCCCAGTCGCTCGCTCTCTTCACACCAGTCGCTCGCTCTCTTCCCCCCAGTCGCTCGCTCTCTTCCCCCCAGTCGCTCGCTCTCTTCCCCTAAGTCGCTCGCTCTCTTCCCCCCAGTCGCTCGCTCTCTTCCCCCCGTCGCTCGCTCTCTTCCCCCCAGTCGCTCGCTCTCTTCCCCCCAGTCGCTCGCTCTCTTCCGCCCAGTCGCTCGTTCTCTTCCCCCCAGTCGCTCGCTCTCTTCACCCCAGTCGCCAGCTCCCTTCCCCCCAGTCGCTCGCTCTCTTCCCCCCAGTCGCTCGCTCGCTTCCCACCAGTCGCTCGCTCTCTTCCCCCCAGTCGCTCGCTCTCTTCCCCCCCAGTCGCTCGCTCTCTTCCCCCCCAGTCGCTCGCTCTCTTCCCCCCCAGTCGCTCGCTCTCTTCCCCCCCAGTCGCTCGCTCTCTTCCCCCCCAGTCGCTCGCTCTCTTCCCCCCCAGTCGCTCGCTCTCTTCCCCCCCAGTCGCTCTCTCTCTTCCCCCCAAGTCGCTCGCTCTCTTCCCCCCCAGTCGCTTGCTCTGTTCCCCCCAGTCGCTCGCTCTCTTCCCCCCCAGTCGTTCGCTCTCTTCCCCCCCAGTCGCTCGCTCTCTTCCCCCCCAGTCGCTCGCTCTCTTCCCCCCCAGTCGCTCTCTCTCTTCCCCCCCAGTCGCTCGCTCTCTTCCCCCCCAGTCGCTCGCTCTCTTCCCCCCCAGTCGCTCGCTCTCTTCCCCCCCAGTCGCTCGCTCTCTTCCCCCCCAGTCGCTCGCTCTCTTCCCCCCCAGTCGCTCGCTCTCTTCCCCCCAGTCGCCCTCTCTCTTTCCCCCCAGTCGCTCTCCCTCTTCACTCCCAGTCCATCTCTCTCTTCCCCCCAGTCGCTCTCTCTCTTCCCCCCCCAGTCACTCTATCTCTTCCCCCCAGTCGCTCGCTCTCTTCCTCCCCAGTCGCTCTCTCTCTTCCCCCCAGTCGCTCTCTGTCTTCCCCCAGTCGCTCTCTCTCTTCCCCCCAGTCACTCTCTCTCTTCCCCCCCAGTCGCTCTCTCTCTTCCCCCCCCAGTCGCCCTCTCTCTTCCCCCGCAGTCGCCCTCTCTCTTTCCCCCCAGTCGCTCTCTCTCTTTCCCCCCAGTCGCTCTCCCTCTTCACCCCCAGTCGCTCTCTCTCTTCCCCCCCAGTCGCTCTCTCTCTTCCCCCCCCTGTCTCTCTCTCTCTTACCCCAGTCGCTCTCTCTCTTCCCCCAGTCGATCTCTGTCTTCCCCCCAGTCGATCTCTCTCTTCCCCCCAGTCGCTCTCTCTCTTCCCCCCCAGTCGCTCGCTCTCTTCCCCCCCAGTCGCTCGCTCTCTTCCCCCCCAGTCGCTCGCTCTCTTCCCCCCCAGTCGCTCGCTCTCTTCCCCCCCAGTCGCTCGCTCTCTTCCCCCCAGTCGCCCTCTCTCTTTCCCCCCAGTCGCTCTCCCTCTTCACTCCCAGTCCATCTCTCTCTTCCCCCCAGTCGCTCTCTCTCTTCCCCCCCCAGTCACTCTATCTCTTCCCCCCAGTCGCTCGCTCTCTTCCTCCCCAGTCGCTCTCTCTCTTCCCCCCAGTCGCTCTCTGTCTTCCCCCAGTCGCTCTCTCTCTTCCCCCCAGTCACTCTCTCTCTTCCCCCCCAGTCGCTCTCTCTCTTCCCCCCCCAGTCGCCCTCTCTCTTCCCCCGCAGTCGCCCTCTCTCTTTCCCCCCAGTCGCTCTCTCTCTTTCCCCCCAGTCGCTCTCCCTCTTCACCCCCAGTCGCTCTCTCTCTTCCCCCCCAGTCGCTCTCTCTCTTCCCCCCCCTGTCTCTCTCTCTCTTACCCCAGTCGCTCTCTCTCTTCCCCCAGTCGATCTCTGTCTTCCCCCCAGTCGATCTCTCTCTTCCCCCCAGTCGCTCGCTCTCTTCCCCCCCAGTCGCTCTCTCTCTTCCCCCCCCAGTCGCCCTCTCTCTTCCCCCGCAGTCGCCCTCTCTCTTTCCCCCCAGTCGCTCTCTCTCTTTCCCCCCAGTCGCTCTCCCTCTTCACCCCCAGTCGCTCTCTCTCTTCCCCCCCAGTCGCTCTCTCTCTTCCCCCCCCTGTCTCTCTCTCTCTTACCCCAGTCGCTCTCTCTCTTCCCCCAGTCGATCTCTGTCTTCCCCCCAGTCGATCTCTCTCTTCCCCCCAGTCGCTCGCTCTCTTCCCCCTCAGTCGCTCGCTCTCTTCCCCCCCCAGTCGCTCGCTCTCTTCCCCCCCAGTCGCTCGCTCTCTTCCCCCCCAGTCGCTCGCTCTCTTCCCCCCAGTCGCTCGCTCTCTTCCCCCCCAGTCGCTCGCTCTCTTCCCCCCCAGTCTCTCGCTCTCTTCCCCCCCAGTCGCTCGCTCTCTTCCCCCCCAGTCGCTCGCTCTCTTCCCCCCCAGTCGCTCGCTCTCTTCCCCCCAGTCGCTCGCTCTCTTCCCCCCAGTCGCTCGCTCTCTTCACACCAGTCGCTCGCTCTCTTCCCCCCAGTCGCTCGCTCTCTTCCCCCCAGTCGCTCGCTCTCTTCCCCTAAGTCGCTCGCTCTCTTCCCCCCAGTCGCTCGCTCTCTTCCCCCCGTCGCTCGCTCTCTTCCCCCCAGTCGCTCGCTCTCTTCCCCCCAGTCGCTCGCTCTCTTCCGCCCAGTCGCTCGTTCTCTTCCCCCAGTCGCTCGCTCTCTTCACCCCAGTCGCCAGCTCCCTTCCCCCCAGTCGCTCGCTCTCTTCCCCCCAGTCGCTCGCTCGCTTCCCACCAGTCGCTCGCTCTCTTCCCCCCAGTCGCTGGCTCTCTTCCCCCCCAGTCGCTCGCTCTCTTCCCCCCCAGTCGCTCGCTCTCTTCCCCCCCCAGTCGCTCGCTCTCTTCCCCCCCAGTCGCTCGCTCTCTTCCCCCCCAGTCGCTCGCTCTCTTCCCCCCCAGCTCGCTCGCTCTCTTCCCCCCCAGTCGCTCTCTCTCTTCCCCCCAAGTCGCTCGCTCTCTTCCCCCCCAGTCGCTTGCTCTGTTCCCCCCAGTCGCTCGCTCTCTTCCCCCCCAGTCGTTCGCTCTCTTCCCCCCCCAGTCGCTCGCTCTCTTCCCCCCCAGTCGCTCGCTCTCTTCCCCCCCAGTCGCTCTCTCTCTTCCCCCCCAGTCGCTCGCTCTCTTCCCCCCCAGTCGCTCGCTCTCTTCCCCCCCAGTCGCTCGCTCTCTTCCCCCCCAGTCGCTCGCTCTCTTCCCCCCCAGTCGCTCGCTCTCTTCCCCCCCAGTCGCTCGCTCTCTTCCCCCCAGTCGCCCTCTCTCTTTCCCCCCAGTCGCTCTCCCTCTTCACTCCCAGTCCATCTCTCTCTTCCCCCCAGTCGCTCTCTCTCTTCCCCCCCCAGTCACTCTATCTCTTCCCCCCAGTCGCTCGCTCTCTTCCTCCCCAGTCGCTCTCTCTCTTCCCCCCAGTCGCTCTCTGTCTTCCCCCAGTCGCTCTCTCTCTTCCCCCCAGTCACTCTCTCTCTTCCCCCCCAGTCGCTCTCTCTCTTCCCCCCCCAGTCGCCCTCTCTCTTCCCCCGCAGTCGCCCTCTCTCTTTCCCCCCAGTCGCTCTCTCTCTTTCCCCCCAGTCGCTCTCCCTCTTCACCCCCAGTCGCTCTCTCTCTTCCCCCCCAGTCGCTCTCTCTCTTCCCCCCCCTGTCTCTCTCTCTCTTACCCCAGTCGCTCTCTCTCTTCCCCCAGTCGATCTCTGTCTTCCCCCCAGTCGATCTCTCTCTTCCCCCCAGTCGCTCTCTCTCTTCCCCCCAGTGGCTCTCTCTCTTCCCCCCAGTCGCTCTCTCTCTTCCCCCCAGTCGCTCTCTCTTCCCCCCCAGTCGCTCTCTCTCTTCCCCCAGTCGCTCTCTCTCTTCCCCCCTAGTCGCTCTCTCTCTTCCCCCCCAGTCGCTCTCTCTCTTCCCCCCCGTCGCTCTCTCTCTTCCCCCCCCAGTCGCTCTCTCTCTTCCCCCCCAGTCGCTCTCTCTCTTCCCCCCCCGAGTCGCTCTATCTCTTCCCCCCCCAGTCGCTCGCTCTCTTCCCCCCCAGTCGCTCGCTCTCTTCCCCCCCAGTCGCTAGCTCTCTTCACCCCCAGTCGCTCGCTCTCTTCCCCCCCAGTCGCTCACTCTCTTCCACCCCAGTCGTTCGCTCTCTTCCACCCCAGTCGCTCGCTCTCTTCCACCCCAGTCGCTCGCTCTCTTCCCCCCCAGTCGCTCGCTCTCTTCGCCCCCAGGCACGCTCGCTCTCTTCCCCCCCAGTCGCTCGCTCTCTTCCCCCCCAGTCGCTCGCTGTCTTCCCCCCCAGTCGCTCGCTCTCTTCCCCCCCAGTCGCTCGCTCTCTTCCCCCCCAGTCGCTCGCTCTCTTCCCCCCCAGTCGCTCGCTCTCTTGCCCCCCAGTCGCTCGCTCTCTTCCCCCAAGTCGCTCGCTCTCTTCCCCCCAGTCGCTCGCTCTCTTCCCCCCGAGTCGCTCGCTCTCTTCCCCCCCAGTCGCTCGCTCTCTTCCCCCCCAGTCGCTCGCTCTCTTCCCCCCCAGTCGCTCGCTCTCTTCCCCCCCAGTCGCTCGCTCTCTTCCCCCCCAGTCGCTCGCTCTCTTCCCCCCCAGTCGCTCGCTCTCTTCCCCCCCAGTCGCTCGCTATCTTCCCCCCCATCGCTCGCTCTCTTCCCCCCCAGTCGCTCGCTCTCTTCCCCCCCAGTCGCTCGCTCTCTTCCCCCCCAGTCGCTCGCTCTCTTGCCCCCCAGTCGCTCGCTCTCTTCCCCCAAGTCGCTCGCTCTCTTCCCCCCCAGTCGCTCGCTCTCTTCCCCCCGAGTCGCTCGCTCTCTTCCCCCCCAGTCGCTCGCTCTCTTCCCCCCCAGTCGCTCGCTCTCTTCCCCCCCAGTCGCTCGCTCTCTTCCCCCCCAGTCGCTCGCTCTCTTCCCCCCCAGTCGCTCGCTCTCTTCCCCCCCAGTCGCTCGCTCTCTTCCCCCCCCAGTCGCTCGCTCTCATCCCTCCAGTCGGTCTCTCTCTTCCCCCCCAGTCGCTCGCTCTCTTCCCCCCCAGTCGCTCGCTCTCTTCTCCCCCAGTCGCTCGCTCTCTTCCCCCCCAGTCACTCGCTCTCTTCCCCCCCAGTCGCTCGCTCTCTTCCCCTCCAGTCGCTAGCTCTCTTCCCCCCCAGTCGCCCTCTCTCTTTCCCCCAGTCGCTCTCCCTCTTCACCCCCAGTCGATCTCTCTCTTCCCCCCAGTCGCTCTCTCTCTTCCCCCCCCAGTCGCTCTATCTCTTCCCCCCAGTCGCTCGCTCTCTTCCCCCCCAGTCGCTCTCTCTCTCCCCCCCAGTCGCTCTCTCTCTTCCCCCAGTCGCTCTCTCTCTTCCCCCCAGTCGCTCTCTCTCTTCCCCCCCGTCGCTCTCTCTCTTCCCCCCCCAGTCGCCCTCTCTTTCCCCCCAGTCGCTCTCTCTCTTTCCCCCCAGTCGCTCTCCCTCTTCACCCCCAGTCGCTCTCTCTCTTCCCCCCCAGTCGCTCTCTCTCTTCCCCCCCCAGTCGCTCTCTCTCTTCCCCCCCAGTCGCTCTCTCTCTTCCCCCCGAGTCGCTCTCTCTCTTCCCCCCGAGTCGCTCTCTCTCTTCCCCCCAGTCGCTCTCTCTCTTCCCCCAGTCGCTCTCTCTCTTCCCCCAGTCGATCTCTGTCTTCCCCCCAGTCGATCTCTCTCTTCCCCCCAGTCGTTCTCTCTCTTCCCCCCAGTGGCTTTCTCTCTTCCCCCCAGTCGATCTCTCTACCCCCCAGTCGCTCTCTCTTCCCCCCCAGTCGCTCTCTCTCTTCCCCCAGTCGCTCTCTCTCTTCCCCCCCCAGTCGCTCTCTCTCTTCCCCCCCAGTCGCTCTCTCTCTTCCCCCCCGTCGCTCTCTCTCTTCCCCCCCCAGTCGCTCTCTCTCTTCCCCCCCAGTCCCTCTCTCTCTTCCCCCCCCAGTCGCTCTATCTCTTCCCCCCCACAGTCGCTCGTTCTCTTCCCCCCCAGTCGCTCGCTCTCTTCCCCCCCAGTCGCTCGCTCTCTTCCCCCCCAGTCGCTCGCTCTCTTCCCCCCCAGTCGCTCGCTCTCTTCCACCCCAGTCGCTCGCTCTCTTCCACCCCAGTCGCTCGCTCTCTCTCTTCCCCCCCAGTCGCACTCTCCCTCTCTTCCCCCCAAGTCGCTCACTCTGTCTATTCCCCCCCAGTCGCTCTCTCTCTCTTCCCTCCCAGTCGCTGTCTCTCTCTCTTCCCCCCCAGTCGCTCACTCTCTTCCCCCCCAGTCGCTCACTCTCTTCCCCCCCAGTCGCTCGCTCTCTTCCCCCAGTCGCTCGCTCTCTTCCCCCCCCAGTCGCTCGCTCTCTTCCCCCCCAGTCGCTCGCTCTCTTCCCCCCGTCGCTCTATCTCTTCCCCCCCATTCGCTCGCTCTCTTCCCCCCCAGTCGCTCGCTCTCTTCCCCCCCAGTCGCTCGCTCTCTTCCCCCCAGTCGCTCGTTCTCTTCCCCCGCAGTAGCTCGCTCTCTTCCCCCCAAGTCGCTCGCTCTCTTCCCCCCAGTCGCTCGCTCTCTTCCCCCCCAGTCGCTCGCTCTCTTCCCCCCCCAGTCGCTCGCTCTCTTCCCCCCCAGTCGCTCGCTCTCTTCCCCCCCAGTCGCTCGCTCTCTTCCCCCCCAGTCGCTCGCTCTCTTCCCCCCAGTCGCTCGCTCTCTTCCCCCCCAGTCGCTCGCTCCCTTCCCCCCCAGTCGCTCGCTCTCTTCCCCCCCAAGTCGCTCGCTCTCTTCCCCCCCAGTCGCTCGCTCTCTTCCCCCCCAGTCGCTCGCTCTCTTCCCCCCCAATCGCTCGCTCTCTTCCCCCCCAGTCGCTCGCTCTCTTCCCCCCCAGTCGCTCGCTCTCTTCCCCCCCAGTCGCTCGCTCTCTTCCCCCCAGTCGCTCTCTCTTCCCCCCCAGTCGCTGTCTCTCTCCCCCCAGTCGCTCGCTCTCTTACCCCCAGTCGCTCGCTCTCTTCCCCCCCAGTCGCTCGCTCTCTTCCCCCACCAGTCGCTCCCTCTCTCTCTTCCCCCCTTCCCATTCCCCCACTCCCCCCTCCGCCTCCTCCCCCCCTACTCCTCCCCCCTTCCCCTTCCCCCACTCCTCCGCCTTCCCCTTCCCCCACACCTCCCCACTTCCCGTTCCCCCACTCCCTCTCCCCCTCCACTCCTCCCCCCTCCACTCACCGCCCCCAGTCGCTCGCTCTCTTCCCCCCGAGTCGCTCGCTCTCTTCCCCCCCAGTCGCTCTCTCTCTCGTCTTCCCCCACAGTCGCTCTCTCTCTCTCTTCCCGCCAGTCGCTCTCTCTCTCTCTTCCCCCACAGTCGCTCTCTCTCTCTCTTCGCCCCCAGTCGCTCTCTCTCTCTCTTCCCCCCCAGTCGATCTCTCTCTTCCCCCCAGTTGCTCTCTCTCTCTTCCCCAGTCGCTCTCTCTCTCTCTTCCCCCCAGTCGCTCTCTCTCTCTCTTCCCCCCCAGTCGCTCTCTCTCTCTCTTCCCCCCAGTCGCTCTCTCTCTTTCCCCCCAGTCGCTCTCACTCTTCACCCCCAGTCATTCTCTCTCTTCCCCCCCAGTCGCTCTCTCTCTTCCCCCCCCCAGTCGCTCTCTCTCTTCCCCCCGAGTCGCTCTCTCTCTTCCCCCCAGTCGCTCTCTCTCTTCCCCCCAGTCGCTCTCTCTCTTCCCCCAGTCGCTCTCTCTCTTCCCCCAGTCGATCTCTGTCTTCCCCCCAGTCGATCTCTCTCTTCCCCCCACTCGTTCTCTCTCTTCCCCCCAGTGGCTTTCTCTCTTCCCCCCAGTCGCTCTCTCTCTTCCCCCCAGTCGCTCTCTCTTCCCCCCCAGTCGCTCTCTCTCTTCCCCCAGTCGCTCTCTCTCTTCCCCCCCCAGTCGCTCTCTCTCTTCCCCCCCAGTCGCTCTCTCTCTTCCCCCCCGTCGCTCTCTCTCTTCCCCCCCCAGTCGCTCTCTCTCTTCCCCCCCCAGTCGCTCTCTCTCTTCCCCCCCCACAGTCGCTCGCTCTCTTCCCCCCCAGTCGCTCGCTCTCTTCCCCCCCAGTCGCTCGCTCTCTTCCCCCCCAGTCGCTCGCTCTCTTCCCCCCCAGTCGCTCGCTCTCTTCCACCCCAGTCGCTCGCTCTCTTCCACCCCAGTCGCTCGCTCTCTCTCTTCCCCCCAAGTCGCTCACTCTCTCTATTCCCCCCCAGTCGCACTCTCTCTCTCTTCCCCCCAAGTCGCTCACTCTCCCTATTCCCCCCCAGTCGCTCTCTCTCTCTCTTCCCTCCCAGTCGCTCTCTCTCTCTCTTCCCCCCCAGTCGCTCACTCTCTTCCCCCCCAGTCGCTCACTCTCTTCCCCCCCAGTCGCTCGCTCTCTTCCCCCAGTCGCTCTCTCTCTTCCCCCCGTCGCTCGCTCTCTTCCCCCCCAGTCGCTCGCTCTCTTACCCCCGTCGCTCTATCTCTTCCCCCCCATTCGCTCGCTCTCTTCCCCCCCAGTCGCTCGCTCTCTTCCCCCCCAGTCGCTCGCTCTCTTCCCCCCCAGTCGCTCGCTCTCTTCCCCCCCAGTCGCTCGCTCTCTTCCCCCCAGTCGCTCTCACTCTTCCCCCCCAGTCGCTCTCTCTCTTCCCCCCCCAGTCGCCCTCTCTCTTCCCCCGCAGTCGCCCTCTCTCTTCCCCCGCAGTGGCCCTCTCTCTTTCCCCCGCAGTGGCCCTCTCTCTTTCCCCCCAGTCGCTCTCTCTCTTCCCCCAGTCGCCACCCTTTTTCTTTTTATATAACTATGAAAACTCTTACTATCTGTCTTTATATTTTTTGCTAATTTACTTTCATAATGTATTGGCTATCTAACAGAAGGCAGAGAGTTGGGATAAATGGTTCATATTCAGACTGGCAATCAGTAACCAGTGGTGTTCCGCAGGGGTCAGTGCTGGGTCCCCAACTCTTTACAATCTATATTAACGATTTGGAGGAGGGGACCGAGTGTAACACATCAAAGTTTGCAGATGACACTAAGATGGGAGGGAAAGTAGTGAGTGAGGAGGACATAAAAAACCTGCAAGGGGACATAGACAGGCTAAGTAAGTGGGCAGAGATTTGGCAGATGGAATACAATACTGGAAAGTGTGAGGTTATGCACTTTGGCAGGAAAAATCGTAGAGCAAGTTATTATCTTAATGGCAAGAAACTTGAAAGTACTGAAGTACAAAGGGATCTGGGGGTCCTGGTGCACGAAACTCAAAAAGTTAGTATGCAGG
>NW_028227023.1:0-15000 GCF_052327205.1 Somniosus microcephalus
CCAAAAGACACAGGGACAAATGAGTAACCAAAGGGCCAACTCATTAACTGAAATTTCAAAGAGGCTACTCATTAACTGAAATTTGAACATCGACAACTGGTTAACCAAATGTCAGAGCGACAAATGAGTAACCAAGCAGGCAACTGATTAACTGAAAACTTGTCATTCACATTTGGGACGGAATTCACGATGGGAATGTATTCGGCCCCCTTACCGGGCCTTGGGGTGCTGCTTTCCCGCTTGTGGAACCGAGTTGGGGTCGTCAAATGGCCTGGTGCATTGTTTGAAACACTGGTTAATGAGTTGTCAAGGTAGGAAATCATAGAACATAAGAGCAGCTCATTAACTGAAATTTTGAACATCGACAACTGGTTAACCAAAAGTCAGAGCGACAAATGATTAACCAAGGAGGCAACTCATTAACTGAATTTCGAACATCGACAACTGGGTAACCAAAAGACACAGGGACAAATGAGTAACCAAAGGGCCAACTCATTAACTGAAATTTCAAAGAGGCTACTCATTAACTGAAATTTGAACATCGACAACTGGTTAACCAAATGTCAGAGCGACAAATGAGTAACCAAGCAGGCAACTGATTAACTGAAAACTTGTCATTCACATTTGGGACGGAATTCACGATGGGAATGTATTCGGCCCCCTTACCGGGCCTTGGGGTGCTGCTTTCCCGCTTGTGGAACCGAGTTGGGGTCGTCAAATGGCCTGGTGCATTGTTTGAAACACTGGTTAATGAGTTGTCAAGGTCGGAAATCATAGAACATAAGAGCAGCTCATTAACTGAAATTTTGAACATCGACAACTGGTTAACCAAAAGCCAGAGCGACAAATGATTAACCAAGGAGGCAACTCATTAACTGAATTTCGAACATCGACAACTGGTTAACCAAATGTCAGAGCGACAAATGATTAACCAAGGAGGCAACTCATTAACTGAATTTCGAACATCGACAACTGGTTAACCAAGAGTCAGGGCGACAAATGATTAACCAAGGAGGCAACTCATTAACTGAATTTCGAACATCGACAACTGGGTAACCAAAAGACACAGGGACAAATGAGTAACCAAAGGGCCAACTCATTAACTGAAATTTCAAAGAGGCTACTCATTAACTGAAATTTGAACATCGACAACTGGTTAACCAAATGTCAGAGCGACAAATGAGTAACCAAGCAGGCAACTGATTAACTGAAAACTTGTCATTCACATTAGGGACGGAATTCACGATGGGAATGTATTCGGCCCCCTTACCGGGCCTTGGGGTGCTGCTTTCCCGCTTGTGGAACCGAGTTGGGGTCGTCAAATGGCCTGGTGCATTGTTTGAAACACTGGTTACTGAGTTGTCAAGGTAGGAAATCATAGAACATAAGAGCAGCTCATTAACTGAAATTTTGAACATCGACAACTGGTTAACCAAAAGCCAGAGCGACAAATGATTAACCAAGGAGGCAACTCATTAACTGAATTTCGAACATCGACAACTGGTTAACCAAGAGTCAGGGCGACAAATGATTAACCAAGGAGGCAACTCATTAACTGAATTTCGAACATCGACAACTGGGTAACCAAAAGACACAGGGACAAATGAGTAACCAAAGGGCCAACTCATTAACTGAAATTTCAAAGAGGCAACTCATTAACTGAAATTTTGAACATCGACAACTGGTTAACCAAAAGCCAGAGCGACAAATGATTAACCAAGGAGGCAACTCAGTAACTGAATTTCGAACATCGACAACTGGTTAACCAAATGTCAGAGCGACAAATGATTAACCAAGGAGGCAACTCATTAACTGAATTTCGAACATCGACAACTGGCTAACCAAGAGTCAGAGCGACAAATGATTAACCAAGGAGGCAACTCATTAACTGAATTTCGAACATCGACAACTGGGTAACCAAAAGACACAGGGACAAATGAGTAACCAAAGGGCCAACTCATTAACTGAAATTTCAAAGAGGCTACTCATTAACTGAAATTTGAACATCGACAACTGGTTAACCAAATGTCAGAGCGACAAATGAGTAACCAAGCAGGCAACTGATTAACTGAAAACTTGTCATTCACATTAGGGACGGAATTCACGATGGGAATGTATTCGGCCCCCTTACCGGGCCTTGGGGTGCTGCTTTCCCGCTTGTGGAACCGAGTTGGGGTCGTCAAATGGCCTGGTGCATTGTTTGAAACACTGGTTAATGAGTTGTCAAGGTCGGAAATCATAGAACATAAGAGCAGCTCATTAACTGAAATTTTGAACATCGACAACTGGTTAACCAAAAGCCAGAGCGACAAATGATTAACCAAGGAGGCAACTCATTAACTGAATTTCGAACATCGACAACTGGTTAACCAAGAGTCAGAGCGACAAATGATTAACCAAGGAGGCAACTCATTAACTGAATTTCGAACATCGACAACTGGGTAACCAAAAGACACAGGGACAAATGAGTAACCAAAGGGCCAACTCATTAACTGAAATTTCAAAGAGGCTACTCATTAACTGAAATTTGAACATCGACAACTGGTTAACCAAATGTCAGAGCGACAAATGAGTAACCAAGCAGGCAACTGATTAACTGAAAACTTGTCATTCACATTTGGGACGGAATTCACGATGGGAATGTATTCGGCCCCCTTACCGGGCCTTGGGGTGCTGCTTTCCCGCTTGTGGAACCGAGTTGGGGTCGTCAAATGGCCTGGTGCATTGTTTGAAACACTGGTTAATGAGTTGTCAAGGTCGGAAATCATAGAACATAAGAGCAGCTCATTAACTGAAATTTTGAACATCGACAACTGGTTAACCAAAAGTCAGAGCGACAAATGATTAACCAAGGAGGCAACTCATTAACTGAATTTCGAACATCGACAACTGGTTAACCAAATGTCAGAGCGACAAATGATTAACCAAGGAGGCAACTCATTAACTGAATTTCGAACATCGACAACTGGTTAACCAAGAGTCAGGGCGACAAATGATTAACCAAGGAGGCAACTCATTAACTGAATTTCGAACATCGACAACTGGGTAACCAAAAGACACAGGGACAAATGAGTAACCAAAGGGCCAACTCATTAACTGAAATTTCAAAGAGGCTACTCATTAACTGAAATTTGAACATCGACAACTGGTTAACCAAATGTCAGAGCGACAAATGAGTAACCAAGCAGGCAACTGATTAACTGAAAACTTGTCATTCACATTAGGGACGGAATTCACGATGGGAATGTATTCGGCCCCCTTACCGGGCCTTGGGGTGCTGCTTTCCCGCTTGTGGAACCGAGTTGGGGTCGTCAAATGGCCTGGTGCATTGTTTGAAACACTGGTTACTGAGTTGTCAAGGTAGGAAATCATAGAACATAAGAGCAGCTCATTAACTGAAATTTTGAACATCGACAACTGGTTAACCAAAAGCCAGAGCGACAAATGATTAACCAAGGAGGCAACTCATTAACTGAATTTCGAACATCGACAACTGGTTAACCAAGAGTCAGGGCGACAAATGATTAACCAAGGAGGCAACTCATTAACTGAATTTCGAACATCGACAACTGGGTAACCAAAAGACACAGGGACAAATGAGTAACCAAAGGGCCAACTCATTAACTGAAATTTCAAAGAGGCAACTCATTAACTGAAATTTTGAACATCGACAACTGGTTAACCAAAAGCCAGAGCGACAAATGATTAACCAAGGAGGCAACTCAGTAACTGAATTTCGAACATCGACAACTGGTTAACCAAATGTCAGAGCGACAAATGATTAACCAAGGAGGCAACTCATTAACTGAATTTCGAACATCGACAACTGGCTAACCAAGAGTCAGAGCGACAAATGATTAACCAAGGAGGCAACTCATTAACTGAATTTCGAACATCGACAACTGGGTAACCAAAAGACACAGGGACAAATGAGTAACCAAAGGGCCAACTCATTAACTGAAATTTCAAAGAGGCTACTCATTAACTGAAATTTGAACATCGACAACTGGTTAACCAAATGTCAGAGCGACAAATGAGTAACCAAGCAGGCAACTGATTAACTGAAAACTTGTCATTCACATTAGGGACGGAATTCACGATGGGAATGTATTCGGCCCCCTTACCGGGCCTTGGGGTGCTGCTTTCCCGCTTGTGGAACCGAGTTGGGGTCGTCAAATGGCCTGGTGCATTGTTTGAAACACTGGTTAATGAGTTGTCAAGGTCGGAAATCATAGAACATAAGAGCAGCTCATTAACTGAAATTTTGAACATCGACAACTGGTTAACCAAAAGCCAGAGCGACAAATGATTAACCAAGGAGGCAACTCATTAACTGAATTTCGAACATCGACAACTGGTTAACCAAGAGTCAGAGCGACAAATGATTAACCAAGGAGGCAACTCATTAACTGAATTTCGAACATCGACAACTGGGTAACCAAAAGACACAGGGACAAATGAGTAACCAAAGGGCCAACTCATTAACTGAAATTTCAAAGAGGCTACTCATTAACTGAAATTTGAACATCGACAACTGGTTAACCAAATGTCAGAGCGACAAATGAGTAACCAAGCAGGCAACTGATTAACTGAAAACTTGTCATTCACATTTGGGACGGAATTCACGATGGGAATGTATTCGGCCCCCTTACCGGGCCTTGGGGTGCTGCTTTCCCGCTTGTGGAACCGAGTTGGGGTCGTCAAATGGCCTGGTGCATTGTTTGAAACACTGGTTAATGAGTTGTCAAGGTCGGAAATCATAGAACATAAGAGCAGCTCATTAACTGAAATTTTGAACATCGACAACTGGTTAACCAAAAGTCAGAGCGACAAATGATTAACCAAGGAGGCAACTCATTAACTGAATTTCGAACATCGACAACTGGTTAACCAAATGTCAGAGCGACAAATGATTAACCAAGGAGGCAACTCATTAACTGAATTTCGAACATCGACAACTGGTTAACCAAGAGTCAGGGCGACAAATGATTAACCAAGGAGGCAACTCATTAACTGAATTTCGAACATCGACAACTGGGTAACCAAAAGACACAGGGACAAATGAGTAACCAAAGGGCCAACTCATTAACTGAAATTTCAAAGAGGCTACTCATTAACTGAAATTTGAACATCGACAACTGGTTAACCAAATGTCAGAGCGACAAATGAGTAACCAAGCAGGCAACTGATTAACTGAAAACTTGTCATTCACATTAGGGACGGAATTCACGATGGGAATGTATTCGGCCCCCTTACCGGGCCTTGGGGTGCTGCTTTCCCGCTTGTGGAACCGAGTTGGGGTCGTCAAATGGCCTGGTGCATTGTTTGAAACACTGGTTACTGAGTTGTCAAGGTAGGAAATCATAGAACATAAGAGCAGCTCATTAACTGAAATTTTGAACATCGACAACTGGTTAACCAAAAGCCAGAGCGACAAATGATTAACCAAGGAGGCAACTCATTAACTGAATTTCGAACATCGACAACTGGTTAACCAAGAGTCAGGGCGACAAATGATTAACCAAGGAGGCAACTCATTAACTGAATTTCGAACATCGACAACTGGGTAACCAAAAGACACAGGGACAAATGAGTAACCAAAGGGCCAACTCATTAACTGAAATTTCAAAGAGGCAACTCATTAACTGAAATTTTGAACATCGACAACTGGTTAACCAAAAGCCAGAGCGACAAATGATTAACCAAGGAGGCAACTCAGTAACTGAATTTCGAACATCGACAACTGGTTAACCAAATGTCAGAGCGACAAATGATTAACCAAGGAGGCAACTCATTAACTGAATTTCGAACATCGACAACTGGCTAACCAAGAGTCAGAGCGACAAATGATTAACCAAGGAGGCAACTCATTAACTGAATTTCGAACATCGACAACTGGGTAACCAAAAGACACAGGGACAAATGAGTAACCAAAGGGCCAACTCATTAACTGAAATTTCAAAGAGGCTACTCATTAACTGAAATTTGAACATCGACAACTGGTTAACCAAATGTCAGAGCGACAAATGAGTAACCAAGCAGGCAACTGATTAACTGAAAACTTGTCATTCACATTAGGGACGGAATTCACGATGGGAATGTATTCGGCCCCCTTACCGGGCCTTGGGGTGCTGCTTTCCCGCTTGTGGAACCGAGTTGGGGTCGTCAAATGGCCTGGTGCATTGTTTGAAACACTGGTTAATGAGTTGTCAAGGTCGGAAATCATAGAACATAAGAGCAGCTCATTAACTGAAATTTTGAACATCGACAACTGGTTAACCAAAAGCCAGAGCGACAAATGATTAACCAAGGAGGCAACTCATTAACTGAATTTCGAACATCGACAACTGGTTAACCAAGAGTCAGAGCGACAAATGATTAACCAAGGAGGCAACTCATTAACTGAATTTCGAACATCGACAACTGGGTAACCAAAAGACACAGGGACAAATGAGTAACCAAAGGGCCAACTCATTAACTGAAATTTCAAAGAGGCTACTCATTAACTGAAATTTGAACATCGACAACTGGTTAACCAAATGTCAGAGCGACAAATGAGTAACCAAGCAGGCAACTGATTAACTGAAAACTTGTCATTCACATTTGGGACGGAATTCACGATGGGAATGTATTCGGCCCCCTTACCGGGCCTTGGGGTGCTGCTTTCCCGCTTGTGGAACCGAGTTGGGGTCGTCAAATGGCCTGGTGCATTGTTTGAAACACTGGTTAATGAGTTGTCAAGGTAGGAAATCATAGAACATAAGAGCAGCTCATTAACTGAAATTTTGAACATCGACAACTGGTTAACCAAAAGTCAGAGCGACAAATGATTAACCAAGGAGGCAACTCATTAACTGAATTTCGAACATCGACAACTGGGTAACCAAAAGACACAGGGACAAATGAGTAACCAAAGGGCCAACTCATTAACTGAAATTTCAAAGAGGCTACTCATTAACTGAAATTTGAACATCGACAACTGGTTAACCAAATGTCAGAGCGACAAATGAGTAACCAAGCAGGCAACTGATTAACTGAAAACTTGTCATTCACATTTGGGACGGAATTCACGATGGGAATGTATTCGGCCCCCTTACCGGGCCTTGGGGTGCTGCTTTCCCGCTTGTGGAACCGAGTTGGGGTCGTCAAATGGCCTGGTGCATTGTTTGAAACACTGGTTAATGAGTTGTCAAGGTCGGAAATCATAGAACATAAGAGCAGCTCATTAACTGAAATTTTGAACATCGACAACTGGTTAACCAAAAGCCAGAGCGACAAATGATTAACCAAGGAGGCAACTCATTAACTGAATTTCGAACATCGACAACTGGTTAACCAAATGTCAGAGCGACAAATGATTAACCAAGGAGGCAACTCATTAACTGAATTTCGAACATCGACAACTGGTTAACCAAGAGTCAGGGCGACAAATGATTAACCAAGGAGGCAACTCATTAACTGAATTTCGAACATCGACAACTGGGTAACCAAAAGACACAGGGACAAATGAGTAACCAAAGGGCCAACTCATTAACTGAAATTTCAAAGAGGCTACTCATTAACTGAAATTTGAACATCGACAACTGGTTAACCAAATGTCAGAGCGACAAATGAGTAACCAAGCAGGCAACTGATTAACTGAAAACTTGTCATTCACATTAGGGACGGAATTCACGATGGGAATGTATTCGGCCCCCTTACCGGGCCTTGGGGTGCTGCTTTCCCGCTTGTGGAACCGAGTTGGGGTCGTCAAATGGCCTGGTGCATTGTTTGAAACACTGGTTACTGAGTTGTCAAGGTAGGAAATCATAGAACATAAGAGCAGCTCATTAACTGAAATTTTGAACATCGACAACTGGTTAACCAAAAGCCAGAGCGACAAATGATTAACCAAGGAGGCAACTCACTAACTGAATTTCGAACATCGACAACTGGTTAACCAAGAGTCAGGGCGACAAATGATTAACCAAGGAGGCAACTCATTAACTGAATTTCGAACATCGACAACTGGGTAACCAAAAGACACAGGGACAAATGAGTAACCAAAGGGCCAACTCATTAACTGAAATTTCAAAGAGGCAACTCATTAACTGAAATTTTGAACATCGACAACTGGTTAACCAAAAGCCAGAGCGACAAATGATTAACCAAGGAGGCAACTCAGTAACTGAATTTCGAACATCGACAACTGGTTAACCAAATGTCAGAGCGACAAATGATTAACCAAGGAGGCAACTCATTAACTGAATTTCGAACATCGACAACTGGCTAACCAAGAGTCAGAGCGACAAATGATTAACCAAGGAGGCAACTCATTAACTGAATTTCGAACATCGACAACTGGGTAACCAAAAGACACAGGGACAAATGAGTAACCAAAGGGCCAACTCATTAACTGAAATTTCAAAGAGGCTACTCATTAACTGAAATTTGAACATCGACAACTGGTTAACCAAATGTCAGAGCGACAAATGAGTAACCAAGCAGGCAACTGATTAACTGAAAACTTGTCATTCACATTAGGGACGGAATTCACGATGGGAATGTATTCGGCCCCCTTACCGGGCCTTGGGGTGCTGCTTTCCCGCTTGTGGAACCGAGTTGGGGTCGTCAAATGGCCTGGTGCATTGTTTGAAACACTGGTTAATGAGTTGTCAAGGTCGGAAATCATAGAACATAAGAGCAGCTCATTAACTGAAATTTTGAACATCGACAACTGGTTAACCAAAAGCCAGAGCGACAAATGATTAACCAAGGAGGCAACTCATTAACTGAATTTCGAACATCGACAACTGGTTAACCAAGAGTCAGAGCGACAAATGATTAACCAAGGAGGCAACTCATTAACTGAATTTCGAACATCGACAACTGGGTAACCAAAAGACACAGGGACAAATGAGTAACCAAAGGGCCAACTCATTAACTGAAATTTCAAAGAGGCTACTCATTAACTGAAATTTGAACATCGACAACTGGTTAACCAAATGTCAGAGCGACAAATGAGTAACCAAGCAGGCAACTGATTAACTGAAAACTTGTCATTCACATTTGGGACGGAATTCACGATGGGAATGTATTCGGCCCCCTTACCGGGCCTTGGGGTGCTGCTTTCCCGCTTGTGGAACCGAGTTGGGGTCGTCAAATGGCCTGGTGCATTGTTTGAAACACTGGTTAATGAGTTGTCAAGGTCGGAAATCATAGAACATAAGAGCAGCTCATTAACTGAAATTTTGAACATCGACAACTGGTTAACCAAAAGCCAGAGCGACAAATGATTAACCAAGGAGGCAACTCATTAACTGAATTTCGAACATCGACAACTGGTTAACCAAATGTCAGAGCGACAAATGATTAACCAAGGAGGCAACTCATTAACTGAATTTCGAACATCGACAACTGGTTAACCAAGAGTCAGGGCGACAAATGATTAACCAAGGAGGCAACTCATTAACTGAATTTCGAACATCGACAACTGGGTAACCAAAAGACACAGGGACAAATGAGTAACCAAAGGGCCAACTCATTAACTGAAATTTCAAAGAGGCTACTCATTAACTGAAATTTGAACATCGACAACTGGTTAACCAAATGTCAGAGCGACAAATGAGTAACCAAGCAGGCAACTGATTAACTGAAAACTTGTCATTCACATTAGGGACGGAATTCACGATGGGAATGTATTCGGCCCCCTTACCGGGCCTTGGGGTGCTGCTTTCCCGCTTGTGGAACCGAGTTGGGGTCGTCAAATGGCCTGGTGCATTGTTTGAAACACTGGTTAATGAGTTGTCAAGGTAGGAAATCATAGAACATAAGAGCAGCTCATTAACTGAAATTTTGAACATCGACAACTGGTTAACCAAAAGCCAGAGCGACAAATGATTAACCAAGGAGGCAACTCATTAACTGAATTTCGAACATCGACAACTGGTTAACCAAGAGTCAGGGCGACAAATGATTAACCAAGGAGGCAACTCATTAACTGAATTTCGAACATCGACAACTGGGTAACCAAAAGACACAGGGACAAATGAGTAACCAAAGGGCCAACTCATTAACTGAAATTTCAAAGAGGCAACTCATTAACTGAAATTTTGAACATCGACAACTGGTTAACCAAAAGCCAGAGCGACAAATGATTAACCAAGGAGGCAACTCAGTAACTGAATTTCGAACATCGACAACTGGTTAACCAAATGTCAGAGCGACAAATGATTAACCAAGGAGGCAACTCATTAACTGAATTTCGAACATCGACAACTGGCTAACCAAGAGTCAGAGCGACAAATGATTAACCAAGGAGGCAACTCATTAACTGAATTTCGAACATCGACAACTGGGTAACCAAAAGACACAGGGACAAATGAGTAACCAAAGGGCCAACTCATTAACTGAAATTTCAAAGAGGCTACTCATTAACTGAAATTTGAACATCGACAACTGGGTAACCAAATGTCAGAGCGACAAATGATTAACCAAGCAGGCAACTGATTAACTGAAAACTTGTCATTCACATTTGGGACGGAATTCAGGATGGGAATGTATTCGGCCCCCTTACCGGGCCTTGGGGTGCTGCTTTCCCGCTTGTGGAACCGAGTTGGGGTCGTCAAATGGCCTGGTGCATTGTTTGAAACACTGGTTAATGAGTTGTCAAGGTCGGAAATCATAGAACATAAGAGCAGCTCATTAACTGAAATTTTGAACATCGACAACTGGTTAACCAAAAGCCAGAGCGACAAATGATTAACCAAGGAGGCAACTCATTAACTGAATTTCGAACATCGACAACTGGTTAACCAAGAGTCAGAGCGACAAATGATTAACCAAGGAGGCAACTCATTAACTGAATTTCGAACATCGACAACTGGGTAACCAAAAGACACAGGGACAAATGAGTAACCAAAGGGCCAACTCATTAACTGAAATTTCAAAGAGGCTACTCATTAACTGAAATTTGAACATCGACAACTGGTTAACCAAATGTCAGAGCGACAAATGAGTAACCAAGCAGGCAACTGATTAACTGAAAACTTGTCATTCACATTTGGGACGGAATTCACGATGGGAATGTATTCGGCCCCCTTACCGGGCCTTGGGGTGCTGCTTTCCCGCTTGTGGAACCGAGTTGGGGTCGTCAAATGGCCTGGTGCATTGTTTGAAACACTGGTTAATGAGTTGTCAAGGTAGGAAATCATAGAACATAAGAGCAGCTCATTAACTGAAATTTTGAACATCGACAACTGGTTAACCAAGAGTCAGAGCGACAAATGATTAACCAAGGAGGCAACTCATTAACTGAATTTCGAACATCGACAACTGGTTAACCAAAAGACACAGGGACAAATGAGTAACCAAAGGGCCAACTCATTAACTGAAATTTCAAAGAGGCAACTCATTAACTGTAATTTTGAACATCGACAACTGGTTAACCAAAAGCCAGAGCGACAAATGAGTAACCAAGGAGGCAACTCATTAACTGAATTTCGAACATCGACAACTGGTAAACCAAAAGACACAGGGACAAATGAGTAACCAAAGGGCCAACTCATTAACTGAAATTTCAAAGAGGCAACTCATTAACTGAATTTCGAACATCGACAACTGGTTAACCAAATGTCAGAGCGACAAATGATTAACCAAGCAGGCAACTGATTAACTGAAATTTTAAAATTGACAACTGGATAACCAAAAGTGGGAACTCATGCTTCGGACGGGCTTACATACGGCAGGCTGACGCCCGGCAGAGGCCCGGGCTTCGCCTCCCTTGCGTAAGCGACCGTCTCCGAATCGATTAAAGGCGTAAAATCGGAGTTCAGAGCGGGAAAATTTTTTCCCGAAAACGGCCGGAAAAAAAAAAATGTCTCCTTTTCCGCCGAGCAGGGTGGCATTCGAACGGGCACGGGAAGCCGCGTCTAACGGTGTAAAAACGGCTTGGCTCCGACGCGGGAGTGCGGAGATATGGCCGTTCAAAGTTGTACTGGAAGTCCGGAAGGAGAAAAATTTGACTGCCTGTAGCCGAAAAAAGTTCCAGCGGTCGGTCACAAAAGTCAAATCCGTCCCGCTGATTTGACACTTGTCATTTCTGGCAGGGGGGATTGGCGGGGTACCTGGAGAATGGTAGGAGGTGGTTTTTCGAGACTTTATCTGTTTTCCAGATTACTGTCTAGGGCCTCCAGGTCTGCAGAGACCGACCCGGGCTGCCGTCCAACCGACTTTTAACCCTTTTTGGGTGGAAATTTATTTCCATTTTTAACCAATTTTCGGGTTTTTGGTCGGGCTTAAAAACGGCAGCCTGACGCCCGGCAGAGGCCGGGGCTTCGGCTCCCTTGCGTAAGGGACCGTATACGAAACGATTAAAGCCGAAAAATCCGAGTTCAGAGCGGGAATTTTTTTTCCCGAAATCGGCCGAAAAATAAAAAAATTCTCCTTTTCCGCCGAGCAGGGCGGCATTCGAACGGGCACGGGAAGCCGCGTCTAACGGTGTAAAAACGGCTTGGCTCCGACGCGGGAGTGCGGAGATATGGCCGTTCAAAGTTGTACTGGAAGTCCGGAAGGAGAAAAATTTGACTGCCTGTAGCCGAAAAAAGTTCCAGCGGTCGGTCACAAAAGTCAAATCCGTCCCGCTGATTTGACACTTGTCATTTCTGGCAGGGGGGATTGGCGGGGTACCTGGAGAATGGTAGGAGGTGGTTTCTCGAGACTTTGTCTGTTTTCCAGATTACTGTCTAGGGCCTCCAGGTCTGCAGAGACCGACCAGGGCTGCCGTCCAACCGACTTTTAACCCTTTTTGGGTGGAAATTTATTTCCATTTTTAACCAATTTTCGGGTTTTTGGTCGGGCTTAAAAAACGGCAGCCTGACGCCTGGCAGAGGCCGGGGCTTCGGCTCCCCTTGCGTAAGGGACCGTATTCGACCCGATTAAGCCCCGAAAATGGATCCAAATGTCGGCCGACCAAGTAAGCTTGCTGGGGAGAGAGACTAAGTGCCGGGCTTGGCACCTCATTAACCAGTGAAAAGTTTTGGCTGCTGGAGAGACTAAGTCCCAGCCTGGGCACATCATTAACCATAAATGAAAAAGGCGAGGCCGAGTCTGGTGCATGGCTAACTGATTAACCAAATTGGCAAGGCCCGGGCTGAAAGTGAATGAGCGACCCGTGGCCAGGGGGCTGGAATGCGGGAGAGAATCCAACCCCCAAAATATGGAAGTCCGATGAGAAAATATTCGGCCGCCTTTTGCGGGCCTCGGGTGTTGCTTCCCGGCCTGGGAAAGTGAGTTGCTCCCGCCGAATTGACATGTGCATTTAACGATTTCGAGACATGATTAACCAAAACGCGGAAGTCCGATGAGAAAATATTAGGGCCCTTCAAGCGGGCCTCCGGTGATGCTTTCCGGCTTGGGAAAGTGAATTGCTCCCGCCGAATTGACATGTGCATTTAACGATTTCGAGACATGATTAACCAAAACGCGGAAGTCCGATGAGAAAATATTCGGCCGCCTTTTGCGGGCCTCGGGTGTTGCTTCCCGGCCTGGGAAAGTGATTTGCTACCGCCAAATTGACATGTGTCATTTCTGGCAAGTGTCTCAGGACATAGTTAATGAGTTGCAGTTTGGGAAATCATTAACCTCGTCGGAAGTCCCGATGAAGAAAAAAAAAAGTGCCATTTGCGGGGATTTGGGTGCTCCTGGTCGGATAGAGGTGGCCGTTTGACCCGCTGATTTGACACTTGTCATTTCTGGCAGGGGGGGTTGGCGGGGTGCCCGGAGATTTTCGGGAACACGATTTTCAGAACAAAATTCACTCAGCGGGAGCACTTTGAAAATGCCCGAAAAGTGTTACTTTGCTAAAAGGCTCATTTTATCAATATAGAGACCTTTCAAAGAGTATTGGAAAGTCATATTAAAGTGGTTTTGTGGCTTTTATGACTTAATGACAAAAAACTCTAAGTGTGAATCTGAAATCGTAGACAGACAGCAGAAACATATAAATAATTCCAGCGTCTAAGTTTCATTTGCTGTCTGTCACACAGGTGCCTCTGAACCGGTCAGGGCCTGTGACCCCACTGAGCTTGTGTTTTGTGGCTTATGCACACGCAGTGTTTGCACCAAGTTCCCCTGTGTTGTGCGCTCAGTGGGCCCGTCCAAGACAGCAGAAACAAGATGTACATGCCAGCGTCTTTAAAGTTTCATTTGTTGTCTTGTCACACAGGTGCCTCTGAACCGGTCAGGGCCTGTGACCCCACTGAGTTGTTTACTGGGGCTAATGCACAAGCAGTGTTTTGTCAGAGAGTTCCACTGTGTTGTGCGCTCAGTGGGTCCGTCTAAAATGACAAGACAGCAGAAACATTCCAGCGAGTTTCATTTGTTGTCTTGTCACACAGGTGCCTCTGAACGGGTCAGGGCCTGTGACCCCCGCTGAGTTGTTTACTGGGGCTAACGCACAAGCAGTGTTTGTCAGAGAGTTCCACTGTGTTGTGCGCTCAGTGGGTCCGTCTAAAATGACAAGACAGCAGAAACATTCCAGCGAGTTCCATTTGTTGTCTTGTCACACAGGTGCCTCTGAGCGGGTCAGGGCCTGTGACCCCATTGAGCTTTGTGAGCAACGTATGCACACGCAGTGTTTGCAACGAGATTCCCTGTGTTGTGCGCTCAGTGGGCCCGTACGACCGATTTGGTGACTCGCGTCCGTAGTGGGAGTCCCCGGGCCGGCCCAGTATAGAGAGAGGCTGGTGTTCAGGCTATTTCGGGGTTTCCTCTCGTTTCTGTCGCTGGTGACAAGACGGGCATGCACACGGCGAGTCAGAGAGAGAGGGTGTCGGCGCAGCTCCCGGTGTTTTCTTCCTTGGCCGCGCCCTTCTCTTTGTCCTTGAAACTCTTTCGCGTGAGTCCGAGACGTCCTGTGATTCTCAGTGGTCCTATTCAAGCAGCGGAGCGGGTGTCTGCCTCTTGTGCACGAAATCTTGTGTGCTCAGTGCGTCCCGTTCTGCTAGCTGAACACGCTATTTC
>NW_028227024.1:0-19178 GCF_052327205.1 Somniosus microcephalus
AGTCGCTCGCTCTCTTCCCCCAGTCGCTCGCTCTCTTCCCCCCAGTTGCTCTCTCTTCCCCCCAGTCGCTCTCTTCCCCCCCAGTCACCCTCTCTTCCCCCCGTCGCTCTCTATCTTCCCCCCGTCGCGCTCTCTCTTCCCCCCCGTCGCTCTCTCTCTTCCCCCCCGGCGCTCTCTCTTCCGCCCTCGCCCTCTCTTCCCCCCCCAGTCACTCTCACTCTTCCCCCCGTCGCTCGCTCTCTTCCCCCAGTCGCTCTCTCTTCCCCCCAGTCGCTCTCTCTCTTCCACCCCAGTCGCTCTCTCTTCCCCCATCGCTCGCTCTCTCCCCCCAGTTGCTCTCTCTCTTCCCCCCAGTCGCTCTCTCTCTTCCCCCCAGTCGCTCTTTCTCTTCCTTCCCAGTCGCTCTCTCTTCCCCCCCAGTCGCTCTCTCTTCCCCCCCAGTCACTCTCTCTTCCCCCCCCAGTCGCTCTCTCTTCCCCCCCAGTCACTCTCTCTTCCCCCCCGTCGCTCTCTCTTCCCCCCCCAGTCCCTCTCTCTTCCCCCCCCAGTCACTCTCTCTTCCCCCCAGTCACTCTCTCTTCCCCCCCCCAGTCGTTCTCTCTTCCCCCCCAGTCGCTCTCTCTCTCTCTTCCCCCCAGTCGCTCTCTCTCTCTTCCCCCCAGTCGCTCTCTCTCTCTTCCCCCCCAGTTGCTCTCTCTCTCTTCCCCCCCCAGTCGCTCTCTCTCTTCCCCCCGTCGCTCACTCTCTTCCCCAGTCGCTCGCTCTCTTCCCCCAGTCGCTCGCATCTCTTCCCCCAGTCGCTCGATCTCTTCCCCCCAGTCGCTCTCTCTTCCCCCCAGTCGCTCTCTTCCCCCCCAGTCGCTCTCTCTTCCCCCCTGTCGCTCTCTCTCTTCCCCCCCGTCGCTCTCCCTTCCGCCCTCGCCCTCTCTTCCCCCCCCAGTCACTCTCACTCTTCCCCCCGTCGCTCGCTCTCTTCCCCCCAGTCGCTCTCTCTACCCCCCAGTCGCTCTCTCTCTTCCACCCAGTCGCTCTCTCTTCCCCCATCGCTCGCTCTCTTCCCCCCAGTTGCTCTCTCTCTTCCCCCCAGTCGCTCTCTCTCTTCCCCCCGTCGCTCTTTCTCTTCCTTCCCAGTCGCTCTCTCTTCCCCCCCAGTCGCTCTCTCTTCCCCCCCAGTCGCTCTCTCTTCCCCCCCAGTCACTCTCTCTTCCCCCCCCCAGTCGCTCTCTCTTCCCCCCCAGTCTCTCTCTCTTCCCCCCCAGTCGCTCACTCTCTCTTCCCCCCAGTTGCTCTCTCTCTCTTCCCACCCAGTCGCTCTCTCTCTCTTCCCCCGCCAGTCGCTCTCTCTCTCTTACCCCCCGATGTCGCTCTCTCTCACTCTTCCCCCAGTCGCTCTCTCTCTCTCTTCCGCCCAGTCGCTCTCTCTCTCTCTTCCCCCCAGTCGCTCTCTCTCTCTTCCCCCCAGTCGCTCTCTCTCTCTTCCCCCCCCGTCGCTCTCTCTCTTCCCCCCCAGTCGCTCGCTCTCTTCCCCCAGTCGCTCGCTTCTCTTCCCCCAGTCGCTCGCTCTCTTCCCCCCAGTTGCTCTCTCTTCCCCCCAGTCGCTCTCTTCCCCCCCAGTCACCCTCTCTTCCCCCCGTCGCTCTCTATCTTCCCCCCGTCGCGCTCTCTCTTCCCCCCCGTCGCTCTCTCTCTTCCCCCCCGGCGCTCTCTCTTCCGCCCTCGCCCTCTCTTCCCCCCCCAGTCACTCTCACTCTTCCCCCCGTCGCTCGCTCTCTTCCCCCCAGTCGCTCTCTCTTCCCCCAGTCGCTCTCTCTCTTCCACCCCAGTCGCTCTCTCTTCCCCCATCGCTCGCTCTCTCCCCCCAGTTGCTCTCTCTCTTCCCCCCAGTCGCTCTCTCTCTTCCCCCCAGTCGCTCTTTCTCTTCCTTCCCAGTCGCTCTCTCTTCCCCCCCAGTCGCTCTCTCTTCCCCCCCAGTCACTCTCTCTTCCCCCCCCAGTCGCTCTCTCTTCCCCCCCAGTCACTCTCTCTTCCCCCCGTCGCTCTCTCTTCCCCCCCAGTCCCTCTCTCTTCCCCCCCAGTCACTCTCTCTTCCCCCCCAGTCACTCTCTCTCTTCCCCCCCCCAGTCGTTCTCTCTTCCCCCCCAGTCGCTCTCTCTCTCTCTTCCCCCAGTCGCTCTCTCTCTCTTCCCCCAGTCGCTCTCTCTCTCTTCCCCCCCAGTTGCTCTCTCTCTCTTCCCCCCCAGTCGCTCTCTCTCTTCCCCCCCGTCGCTCACTCTCTTCCCCCAGTCGCTCGCTCTCTTCCCCCAGTCGCTCGCTCTCTTCCCCCAGTCGCTCGATCTCTTCCCCCCCAGTCGCTCTCTCTTCCCCCCAGTCGCTCTCTTCCCCCCCAGTCGCTCTCTCTTCCCCCTGTCGCTCTCTCTCTTCCCCCCCGTCGCTCTCCCTTCCGCCCTCGCCCTCTCTTCCCCCCCCAGTCACTCTCACTCTTCCCCCGTCGCTCGCTCTCTTCCCCCCAGTCGCTCTCTCTACCCCCCAGTCGCTCTCTCTCTTCCACCCCAGTCGCTCTCTCTTCCCCCATCGCTCCGCTCGCTCTCTTCCCCCCAGTTGCTCTCTCTCTTCCCCCCAGTCGCTCTCTCTCTTCCCCCCGTCGCTCTTTCTCTTCCTTCCCAGTCGCTCTCTCTTCCCCCCCAGTCGCTCTCTCTTCCCCCCCAGTCGCTCTCTCTTCCCCCCCAGTCACTCTCTCTTCCCCCCCCCAGTCGCTCTCTCTTCCCCCCCCAGTCACTCTCTCTTCCCCCCCCAGTCGCTCTCTTTTCCCCCCCAGTCCCTCTCCCTTCCCCCCCAGTCACTCTCTCTTCCCCCCAGTCACTCTTTCTTCCCCCCACAGTCGCTCTTTCTTCCCCCCACAGTCGCTCTCTCTTCCCCCCCAGTCACTCTCTCTTGCCCCCCCAGTCGCTCTCTCTTCCCCTCCAGTCGCTCTCTCTTCCCCCCCAGTCCCTCTCCCTTCCCCCCCAGTCCCTCTCCCTTCCCCCCCAGTCACTCTCTCTTTCCCCCCAGTCACTCTCTCTTCCCCCCCCAGTCGCTCTCTCTTCCGCCCCAGTCGCTCTCTCTCTTCCCCCCATCGCTCTCTCTTCCCCCCCAGTCGCTCTCTCTCTTCCCCCCCGGTCGCTCTCTCTTCCCCCCCGGTCGCTCTCTCTTCCCCCCGGTCGCTCTCTCTTCCCCCCCGGTCGCTCTCTCTTCCCCCCCGGTCGCTCTCTCTTCCCCCCCGGTCGCTCTCTCTTCCCCCCAGTCACTCTCTCTCATCCCCCCAGTCGCTCTCTTCCCCCCAGTCGCTCTCTCTTCCCCAGTCGCTCTCTCTTCCCCAGTCGCTCTCTCTCTTCCCCAGTCGCTCTCTCTCTTCCCCAGTCGCTCTCTCTCTTCCCCCCCATCGCTCTCTCTTCCGCCCCCGTCGCCTCCCCCGTCCTCTCTTCCCCCCCGTCGCTCTCTTCCCCCCGTCGCTCTCTCTTCCCCCCCGTCGCTCTCTCTTCCCCCCGTCGCTCTCTCTTCCCCCCGTCGCTCTCTCTTCCCCCGTCGCTCTCTCTCCCCCCATTCGCTCTCTCTCCCCCCCCATTCGCTCTCTCTCTTCCCCCCCAGTCGCTCTCTCTTCCCCTAGTCGCGCTCTCTTCCCCCCGTCGCTCTCTCTTCCCCCCTCGCTCTCTCTTCCCCCAGTCGCGCTCTCTTCCCCCCCAGTCGCTCTCTCTTCCCCCCGTCGCTCTCTCTTCCCCCCATTCGCTCTCTCTCCCCCCCCATTCGCTCTCTCTCTTCCGCCCCCAGTCGCTCTATCTCTTCCCCCCCAGTCGCTCTCTCCCCCCCCGTCGCTCTCTCTCTTCCCCCCCAGTCGCTCTCTCTCTTCCCCCCCAGTCGCTCTCTTCCCCCCCCGTCGCTCTCTCTCTTCCCCCCCAGTCGCTCTCTCTTCCCCCCCAGTCGCTCTCTCTCTTACCCCCCAGTCGCTCTCTCTCTTACCCCCCAGTCGCTCTCTCTCTTTCCCCCAGTCGCTCTCTCTCTTCCCCCCAGTCGCTCTCTCTCTTCCCCCCCAGTCGCTCTCTCTCTTCCCCCGTCGCTCTCTCTCTTCCCCGCCAGTCTCTCTCTCTTCCCCCCCAGTCGCTCTCTCTCTCTTCCCCCCAGTTGCTCTCTCTCTCTTCCCACCCAGTCGCTCTCTCTCTCTTCCCCCCGCCAGTCGCTCTCTCTCTCTTACCCCCCGATGTCGCTCTCTCTCTCTCTTCCCCCAGTCGCTCTCTCTCTCTCTTCCGCCCAGTCGCTCTCTCTCTCTCTTCCCCCCAGTCGCTCTCTCTCTCTTCCCCCCAGTCGCTCTCTCTCTCTTCCCCCCCCAGTCGCTCTCTCTCTTCCCCCCCAGTCGCTCGCTCTCTTCCCCCAGTCGCTCGCTCTCTTCCCCCAGTCGCTCGCTCTCTTCCCCCCAGTCGCTCTCTCTTCCCCCCAGTCGCTCTCATCCCCCCCAGTCACCCTCTCTTCCCCCCGTCGCTCTCTATCTTCCCCCCGTCGCGCTCTCTCTTCCCCCCCGTCGCTCTCTCTCTTCCCCCCCGTCGCTCTCTCTTCCGCCCTCGCCCTCTCTTCCCCCCCCAGTCACTCTCACTCTTCCCCCCGTCGCTCGCTCTCTTCCCCCCAGTCGCTCTCTCTTCCCCCCAGTCGCTCTCTCTCTTCCACCCCAGTCGCTCTCTCTTCCCCCATCGCTCGCTCTCTCCCCCCAGTTGCTCTCTCTCTTCCCCCCAGTCGCTCTCTCTCTTCCCCCCAGTCGCTCTTTCTCTTCCTTCCCAGTCGCTCTCTCTTCCCCCCCAGTCGCTCTCTCTTCCCCCCCAGTCACTCTCTCTTCCCCCCCCAGTCGCTCTCTCTTCCCCCCCAGTCACTCTCTCTTCCCCCCCGTCGCTCTCTCTTCCCCCCCAGTCCCTCTCTCTTCCCCCCCAGTCACTCTCTCTTCCCCCCCAGTCACTCTCTCTTCCCCCCCAGTCACTCTCTCTCCCCCCCCCCAGTCGTTCTCTCTTCCCCCCCAGTCGCTCTCTCTCTCTCTTCCCCCCAGTCGCTCTCTCTCTCTTCCCCCCAGTCGCTCTCTCTCTCTTCCCCCCCAGTCGCTCTCTCTCTCTTCCCCCCCAGTCGCTCTCTCTCTTCCCCCCGTCGCTCGCTCTCTTCCCCCAGTCGCTCGCTCTCTTCCCCCAGTCGCTCGATCTCTTCCCCCCAGTCGCTCTCTCTTCCCCCCAGTCGCTCTCTTCCCCCCCAGTCGCTCTCTCTTCCCCCTTCGCTCTCTCTCTTTCCCCCCGTCGCTCTCCCTTCCGCCCTCGCCCTCTCTTCCCCCCCAGTCACTCTCACTCTTCCCCCGTCGCTCGCTCTCTTCCCCCCAGTCACTCTCTCTACCCCCCAGTCGCTCTCTCTCTTCCACCCCAGTCGCTCTCTCTTCCCCCATCGCTCGCTCTCTTCCCCCCAGTTGCTCTCTCTCTTCCCCCCAGTCGCTCTCTCTCTTCCCCCCAGTCGCTCTTTCTCTTCCTTCCCAGTCGCTCTCTCTTCCCCCCCAGTCGCTCTCTCTTCCCCCCCAGTCACTCTCTCTTCCCCCCCAGTCACTCTCTCTTCCCCCCCCAGTCGCTCTCTCTTCCCCCCCAGTCACTCTCTCTTCCCCCCCCAGTCGCTCTCTCTTCCCCCCCAGTCCCTCTCCCTTCCCCCCCAGTCACTCTCTCTTCCCCCCCAGTCACTCTTTCTTCCCCCCACAGTCGCTCTCTCTTCCCCCCCAGTCGCTCTCTCTTCCCCCCCCAGTCGCTCTCTCTTCCCCTCCAGTCGCTCTCTCTTCCCCCCCAGTCCCTCTCCCTTCCCCCCCAGTCACTCTCTCTTTCCCCCCAGTCACTCTCTCTTCCCCCCCCAGTCGCTCTCTCTTCCCCCCAGTCGCTCTCTCTCTTCCCCCCATCGCTCTCTCTTCCCCCCCAGTCGCTCTCTCTCTTCCCCCCCGGTCGCTCTCTCTTCCCCCCCGGTCGCTCTCTCTTCCCCCCCGGTCGCTCTCTCTTCCCCCCCCGGTCGCTCTCTCTTCCCCCCCGGTCGCTCTCTCTTCCCCCCCAGTCGCTCTCTCTTCCCCCCAGTCGCTCTCTCTCTTCCCCCCAGTCGCTCTCTTCCCCCCAGTCGCTCTCTCTTCCCCAGTCGCTCTCTCTTCCCCAGTCGCTCTCTCTCTTCCCCAGTCGCTCTCTCTCTTCCCCAGTCGCTCTCTCTCTTCCCCCAGTCGCTCTCTCTTCCCCCCAGTCGCTCTCTCTTCCCCCCAGTCGCTCCCTCTTCCCCCCCAGTCGCTCTCTCTCTTCCCCCCCAGTCGCTCTCTTCCCCCCCAGTCGCTCTCTTCCCCCCCAGTCGCACTCTTCCCCCCCAGTCGCTCTCTCTCTCTTCCCCCCGTCGCTCTCTTCCCCCCGTCGCTCTCTTCCCCCCATCACTCTCTCTCTTACCCCCCCAGTCGCTCTCTTCCCCCGTCGCTCTCTCTCTCTCCCCCCCAGTCACTCTCTCTTCCCCCCGTCGCTCTCTTACCCCGTCGCTCTCTCTTCCCCCGTCGCTCTCTCTTCCCCCATCGCTCTCTCTTCCCCCCAGTCGCTCTCTCTCTTCCCCCCAGTCGCTCTCTCTTCCCCCCCAGTCGCTCTCTCTTCCCCCAGTCGCTCTCTCTTCCCCCCCTAGTCACTCTCTCTTCCCCCGTCGCTCTCTCTCTTCCCCGCGTCACACTCTCGCTTCCCCCCGTCGCTCTCTCTCTTCCCCCCCAGTCGCACGCTCTCTTCCACCCCAGTCGCTCTCTCTCTCTTCCCCCCCAGTCGCTCTCTCTCTTCCCCCCCAGTCGCTCTCTCTCTTCCCCCCCAGTCACTCTCTCTCTTCCCCCCCAGTCGCTCTCTCTTCCCCCCAGTCGCTCTCTCTCTTCCCCGTCGCTCTCTCTCTCTTCCTCCCCAGTCGCTCTCTCTTCCCCCCCAGTCGCTCTCTCTTCCCCCCCAGTCGCTCTCTCTCTTCCCCCCCAGTCGCTCTCTCTTCCCCCCCAGTCGCTCTCTCTCTCTTCCCCCCCAGTCGCTCTCTCTTCCCCCCCAGTCGCTCTCTCTCTCTTCCCCCCCAGTCGCGCTCTCTTCCCCCCCCAGTCGCTCTCTCTCTCTTCCCCCCGTCGCTCTCTCTCTTCCCCCCGTCGCACTCTCTCTTCCCCCCCCAGTCGCTCTCTCTTCCCCCCCCAGTCGCTCTCTCTTCCCCCCCCAGTCGCTCTCTCTCTCTTCCCCCCCAGTCACTCTCTCTCTCTTCCCCCCGTCGCTCTCTCTTCCCCCCCAGTCGCTCTCTCTCTCTTCCCCCCCCAGTCGCTCTCTCTCTCTTCCCCCCCAGTCGCTCTCTCTCTCTTCCCCCCCAGTCGCTCTCTCTCTCCTCCCCCAGTCGCTCACTCTCTCTTCTCCCCCCCAGTCGCTCTCTCTCTCTCTCTTCCCCCCCAGTCGCTCTCTCTCTCTTCCCCCCCAGTCGCTCTCTCTCTTCCCCCCGTCGCTCTCCCTCTTCCCCCCCAGTCGCTCTCTTCCCCTCCAGTCGCTCTCTCTTCCCCCGTTGCTCGCTGTCTTCCCGCAGTCGCTCGCTCTCTTCCCCCCCCAGTCGCTCTCTCTTCCCCCCAGTTGCTCTCTCTCTTCCCCCCAGTCGCTCTCTTCCCCCCAGTCGCTCTCTCTCTTCCCCCCAGTCGCTCTCTCTCTTCCCCCCCAGTCGCTCTCTCTCTTCCCCCGTCGCTCTCTCTCTTCCCCCCCAGTCGCTCTCTTCCCCCCAGTCGCTCTCTCTCTTCCCCCCAGTCGCTCTCTCTCTTCCCCCCCAGTCGCTCTCTTCCCCCCAGTCACTCTCTCTTCCCCCCAGTCACTCTCTCACTTCCCCCCCAGTCGCTTTCTCTTCTCCCCCAGTCGCTCTCTCTTCCCCCCGTTGCTCTCTCTTCCCCCCCAGTCGCTCTCTCTTCCCCTCCAGTCACTCTCTCTCTTCCCCCCAGTCTCTCTCTCTGTTCCCCCAGTCTCTCTCTCTCTTCCCCCCAGTCGCTCTCTCTTCCCCCCGTCGCTCGCTGTCTTCCCCCAGTCGCTCGCTCTCTTCCCCCCCAGTCGCTCGCTCTCTTCCCCCCCAGTCGCTCTCTCTCTTACCCCCCAGTCGCTCTCTCTCTTCCCCCCCAGTCGCTCTCTCTCTTCCCCCCCAGTCGCTCTCTCTCTTCCCCCCAGTCGCTCTCTCTCTTCCCCCGTCGCTCTCTCTTCCCCCGCAGTCGCTCTCTCTTCCCCCCATCGCTATCTCTCTTCCCCTCCAGTCGCTCTCTCTCTTCCCCCGTCGCTCTCCCTCTTCCCCCCCATCGCTCTCTCACTTCCCCCGTCACTTTCTCTTCCCCCCCAGTCGCTCTCTCTTCCCCCCCGTTGCTCTCTCTCTTCCCCCCGTCGCTCTCTTCCCCTCCAGTCACTCTCTCTCTTCCCCCAGTCTCTCTCTCTCTTCCCCCCAGTCTCTCTCTCTTCCCCCCAGTCGCTCTCTCTCTTCCCCCCAAGTCGCTCTCTTCCCCCCAGTCGCTCTCTCTCTTCCCCCCAGTCGCTCTCTCTGCCCCCCCAGTCGCTCTCTCTGCCCCCCCAGTCGCTCTCTCTTCCCCCCCAGTCGCTCTCTCTCTTCCGCCCCAGTCGCTCTCTCTCTTCCCCCCATCGCTCTCTCTTCCCCCCCAGTCGCTCTCTCTCTTCCCCCCCGGTCGCTCTCTCTTCCCCCCCGGTCGCTCTCTCTTCCCCCCCGGTCGCTCTCTCTTCCCCCCCGGTCGCTCTCTCTTCCCCCCAGTCACTCTCTCTCATCCCCCCAGTCGCTCTCTTCCCCCCAGTCGCTCTCTCTTCCCCAGTCGCTCTCTCTCTTCCCCAGTCGCTCTCTCTCTTCCCCAGTCGCTCTCTCTCTTCCCCCCCATCGCTCTCTCTTTCCCCCCCATCGCTCTCTCTTCCCCCCCCGTCGCTCTCTTCCCCCCCGTCGCTCTCTTCCCCCCCGTCGCTCTCTCTTCCCCCCCGTCGCTCTCTCTTCCCCCCGTCGCTCTCTCTTCCCCCGTCGCTCTCTCTTCCCCCCGTCGCTCTATCTTCCCCCCATTCGCTCTCTCTCCCCCCCCATTCGCTCTCTCTCTTCCCCCCCAGTCGCTCTCTCTTCCCCTAGTCGCGCTCTCTTCCCCCCCGTCGCTCTCTCTTCCCCCTCGCTCTCTCTTCCCCCAGTCGCGCTCTCTTCCCCCCCGTTGCTCTCTCTCTTCCGCCCCCAGTCGCTCTATCTCTTCCCCCCCAGTCGCTCTCTCCCCCCCCGTCGCTCTCTCTCTTCCCCCCCAGTCGCTCTCTCTCTTCCCCCCCAGTCGCTCTCTTCCCCCCCCGTCGCTCTCTCTCTTCCCCCGCAGTCGCTCTCTCTTCCCCCCGTCGCTCTCTCTCTTACCCCCCAGTCGCTCTCTCTCTTACCCCCCAGTCGCTCTCTCTCTTTCCCCCAGTCGCTCTCTCTCTTCCCCCCAGTCGCTCTCTCTCTTCCCCCCCAGTCGCTCTCTCTCTTCCCCCGTCGCTCTCTCTCTTCCCCGCCAGTCTCTCTCTCTTCCCCCCCAGTCGCTCTCTCTCTCTTCCCCGCAGTCGCTCTCTCTCTCTTCCCCCCGCCAGTCGCTCTCTCTCTCTTACCCCCCGATGTCGCTCTCTCTCTCTCTTCCCCCAGTCGCTCTCTCTCTCTCTTCCGCCCAGTCGCTCTCTCTCTCTCTTCCCCCCAGTCGCTCTCTCTCTCTTCCCCCCAGTCGCTCTCTCTCTCTTCCCCCCCCAGTCGCTCTCTCTCTTCCCCCCCAGTCGCTCGCTCTCTTCCCCCAGTCGCTCGCTCTCTTCCCCCAGTCGCTCGCTCTCTTCCCCCCAGTCGCTCTCTCTTCCCCCCAGTCGCTCTCTCTTCCCCCCAGTCACCCTCTCTTCCCCCCGTCGCTCTCTATCTTCCCCCCGTCGCGCTCTCTCTTCCCCCCCGTCGCTCTCTCTCTTCCCCCCCGTCGCTCTCTCTTCCGCCCTCGCCCTCTCTTCCCCCCCCAGTCACTCTCACTCTTCCCCCCGTCGCTCGCTCTCTTCCCCCCAGTCGCTCTCTCTTCCCCCCAGTCGCTCTCTCTCTTCCACCCCAGTCGCTCTCTCTTCCCCCATCGCTCGCTCTCTCCCCCCAGTTGCTCTCTCTCTTCCCCCCAGTCGCTCTCTCTCTTCCCCCCAGTCGCTCTTTCTCTTCCTTCCCAGTCGCTCTCTCTTCCCCCCCAGTCGCTCTCTCTTCCCCCCCAGTCACTCTCTCTTCCCCCCCCAGTCGCTCTCTCTTCCCCCCCAGTCACTCTCTCTTCCCCCCCGTCGCTCTCTCTTCCCCCCCAGTCCCTCTCTCTTCCCCCCCAGTCACTCTCTCTTCCCCCCCAGTCACTCTCTCTTCCCCCCCCAGTCGTTCTCTCTTCCCCCCCAGTCGCTCTCTCTCTCTCTTCCCCCCAGTCGCTCTCTCTCTCTTCCCCCCAGTCGCTCTCTCTCTCTTCCCCCCCAGTCGCTCTCTCTCTCTTCCCCCCCAGTCGCTCTCTCTCTTCCCCCCGTCGCTCGCTCTCTTCCCCCAGTCGCTCGCTCTCTTCCCCCAGTCGCTCGCTCTCTTCCCCCAGTCGCTCGATCTCTTCCCCCCAGTCGCTCTCTCTTCCCCCCAGTCGCTCTCTTCCCCCCCAGTCGCTCTCTCTTCCCCCCGTCGCTCTCTCTCTTCCCCCCCGTCGCTCTCCCTTCCGCCCTCGCCCTCTCTTCCCCCCCAGTCACTCTCACTCTTCCCCCGTCGCTCGCTCTCTTCCCCCCAGTCACTCTCTCTACCCCCCAGTCGCTCTCTCTCTTCCACCCCAGTCGCTCTCTCTTCCCCCATCGCTCGCTCTCTTCCCCCCAGTTGCTCTCTCTCTTCCCCCCAGTCGCTCTCTCTCTTCCCCCCAGTCGCTCTTTCTCTTCCTTCCCAGTCGCTCTCTCTTCCCCCCCAGTCGCTCTCTCTTCCCCCCCAGTCACTCTCTCTTCCCCCCCAGTCACTCTCTCTTCCCCCCCCAGTCGCTCTCTCTTCCCCCCCAGTCACTCTCTCTTCCCCCCCCAGTCGCTCTCTCTTCCCCCCCAGTCCCTCTCCCTTCCCCCCCAGTCACTCTCTCTTCCCCCCCAGTCACTCTTTCTTCCCCCCACAGTCGCTCTCTCTTCCCCCCCAGTCACTCTCTCTTCCCCCCCCAGTCGCTCTCTCTTCCCCTCCAGTCGCTCTCTCTTCCCCCCCAGTCCCTCTCCCTTCCCCCCCAGTCACTCTCTCTTTCCCCCCAGTCACTCTCTCTTCCCCCCCCAGTCGCTCTCTCTTCCCCCCCAGTCGCTCTCTCTCTTCCCCCCATCGCTCTCTCTTCCCCCCCAGTCGCTCTCTCTCTTCCCCCCCAGTCGCTCTCTCTTCCCCCCCGGTCGCTCTCTCTTCCCCCCCGGTCGCTCTCTCTTCCCCCCCGGTCGCTCTCTCTTCCCCCCAGTCGCTCTCTCTCTTCCCCCCAGTCGCTCTCTTCCCCCCAGTCGCTCTCTCTTCCCCAGTCGCTCTCTCTCTTCCCCCAGTCGCTCTCTCTTCCCCCCAGTCGCTCTCTCTTCCCCCCAGTCGCTCCCTCTTCCCCCCCAGTCGCTCTCTCTCTTCCCCCCCAGTCGCTCTCTTCCCCCCCAGTCGCTCTCTTCCCCCCCAGTCGCTCTCTTCCCCCCCAGTCGCTCTCTCTCTCTTCCCCCCGTCGCTCTCTTCCCCCCGTCGCTCTCTTCCCCCCGTCACTCTCTCTCTTACCCCCCCAGTCGCTCTCTTCCCCCGTCGCTCTCTCTCTCTCCCCCCGTCGCTCTCTCTCTCTCCCCCCCAGTCACTCTCTCTTCCCCCCGTCGCTCTCTTACCCCGTCGCTCTCTCTTCCCCCGTCGCTCTCTCTTCCCCCATCGCTCTCTCTTCCCCCCAGTCGCTCTCTCTCTTCCCCCCAGTCGCTCTCTCTTCCCCCCCAGTCGCTCTCTCTTCCCCCAGTCGCTCTCTCTTCCCCCCCTAGTCACTCTCTCTTCCCCCGTCGCTCTCTCTCTTCCCCGCGTCGCACTCTCGCTTCCCCCCGTCGCTCTCTCTCTTCCCCCCCAGTCGCACGCTCTCTTCCACCCCAGTCGCTCTCTCTCTCTTCCCCCCCAGTCGCTCTCTCTCTTCCCCCCCAGTCGCTCTCTCTCTTCCCCCCCAGTCACTCTCTCTCTTCCCCCCCAGTCGCTCTCTCTTCCCCCCAGTCGCTCTCTCTCTTCCCCGTCGCTCTCTCTCTCTTCCTCCCCAGTCGCTCTCTCTTCCCCCCCAGTCGCTCTCTCTTCCCCCCCAGTCGCTCTCTCTCTTCCCCCCCAGTCGCTCTCTCTTCCCCCCCAGTCGCTCTCTCTCTCTTCCCCCCCAGTCGCTCTCTCTTCCCCCCCAGTCGCTCTCTCTCTCTTCCCCCCCAGTCGCGCTCTCTTCCCCCCCCAGTCGCTCTCTCTCTCTTCCCCCCGTCGCTCTCTCTCTTCCCCCCGTCGCACTCTCTCTTCCCCCCCCAGTCGCTCTCTCTCTTCCCCCCCCAGTCGCTCTCTCTTCCCCCCCCAGTCGCTCTCTCTTCCCCCCCCAGTCGCTCTCTCTCTCTTCCCCCCCAGTCACTCTCTCTCTCTTCCCCCCCAGTCGCTCTCTCTCTCCTCCCCCAGTCGCTCACTCTCTCTTCTCCCCCCCAGTCGCTCTCTCTCTCTCTTCCCCCCCAGTCGCTCTCTCTCTCTTCCCCCCCAGTCGCTCTCTCTCTTCCCCCCGTCGCTCTCCCTCTTCCCCCCCAGTCGCTCTCTTCCCCTCCAGTCGCTCTCTCTTCCCCCGTTGCTCGCTGTCTTCCCGCAGTCGCTCGCTCTCTTCCCCCTCCCAGTCGCTCTCTCTTCCCCCCAGTTGCTCTCTCTCTTCCCCCCAGTCGCTCTCTTCCCCCCAGTCGCTCTCTCTCTTCCCCCAGTCGCTCTCTCTCTTCCCCCCCAGTCGCTCTCTCTCTTCCCCCGTCGCTCTCTCTCTTCCCCCCCAGTCGCTCTCTTCCCCCCAGTCGCTCTCTCTCTTCCCCCCAGTCGCTCTCTCTCTTCCCCCCCAGTCGCTCTCTTCCCCCCAGTCACTCTCTCTTCCCCCCAGTCACTCTCTCACTTCCCCCCCAGTCGCTTTCTCTTCTCCCCCAGTCGCTCTCTCTTCCCCCCGTTGCTCTCTCTCTTCCCCCCCAGTCGCTCTCTCTTCCCCTCCAGTCACTCTCTCTCTTCCCCCCAGTCTCTCTCTCTGTTCCCCCAGTCTCTCTCTCTCTTCCCCCCAGTCGCTCTCTCTTCCCCCCGTCGCTCGCTGTCTTCCCCCAGTCGCTCGCTCTCTTCCCCCCCAGTCGCTCGCTCTCTTCCCCCCCAGTCGCTCTCTCTCTTACCCCCCAGTCGCTCTCTCTCTTCCCCCCCAGTCGCTCTCTCTCTTCCCCCCCAGTCGCTCTCTCTCTTCCCCCCAGTCGCTCTCTCTCTTCCCCCGTCGCTCTCTCTTCCCCCGCAGTCGCTCTCTCTTCCCCCCATCGCTATCTCTCTTCCCCTCCAGTCGCTCTCTCTCTTCCCCCGTCGCTCTCCCTCTTCCCCCCATCGCTCTCTCACTTCCCCCGTCACTTTCTCTTCCCCCCCAGTCGCTCTTTCTTCCCCCCCGTTGCTCTCTCTCTTCCCCCCGTCGCTCTCTTCCCCTCCAGTCACTCTCTCTCTTCCCCCAGTCTCTCTCTCTCTTCCCCCCAGTCTCTCTCTCTTCCCCCCAGTCGCTCTCTCTCTTCCCCCCAAGTCGCTCTCTTCCCCCCAGTCGCTCTCTCTCTTCCCCCCAGTCGCTCTCTCTGCCCCCCCAGTCGCTCTCTCTGCCCCCCCAGTCGCTCTCTCTTCCCCCCCAGTCGCTCTCTCTCTTCCCCCCCAGTCGCTCTCTCTCTTCCCCCCCAGTCGCTCTCTCTTCCCCCGTCGCTCTCTCTCTTCCCCCCCAGTCGCTCTCTTCCCCCCAGTCGCTCTCTCTCTTCCCCCCAGTCGCTCTCTCTGCCCCCCCAGTCGCTCTCTCTGCCCCCCCAGTCGCTCTCTCTGCCCCCCCAGTCGCTCTCTCTGCCCCCCCAGTCGCTCTCTCTGCCCCCCCAGTCGCTCTCTCTGCCCCCCCAGTCGCTCTCTCTGCCCCCCCAGTCGCGCTCTCTGCCCCCCTAGTCGCGCTCTCTGCCCCCCAGTCGCGCTCTCTGCCCCCCCAGTCGCTCTCTCTGCCCCCCCAGTCGCTCTCTCTGCCCCCCCAGTCGCTCTCTCTGCCCCCCCAGTCGCGCTCTCTGCCCCCCCAGTCGCTCTCTCTGCCCCCCCAGTCGCTCTCTCTGCCCCCCCAGTCGCGCTCTCTGCCCCCCCAGTCGCGCTCTCTGCCCCCCCAGTCGCGCTCTCTGCCCCCCCAGTCGTGCTCTCTGCCCCCCCAGTCGCGCTCTCTGCCCCCCCAGTCGCGCTCTCTGCCCCCCCAGTCGCGCTCTCTGGCCCCCCAGTCGCGCTCTCTGGCCCCCCAGTCGCGCTCTCTGCCCCCCCAGTCGCGCTGTCTCTTTCCCCCAGTCGCTCTCTCTCTTCCCCCCAGTCGCTCTCTTCCCCCCGTCGCTCTCTCTCGCTCTCTTCCCCCCCCACTCTCTCTCTTCCCCCCACTCTCTCTCTCTTCCCCCCACTCTCTCTCTCTCTTCCCCCCGCTCTCTCTCTCTTCCCTCCCAGTCGCTCTCTCTCTCTTCCCCCCCAGTCGCTCTCTCTCTCTTCCCCCCAGTCGCTCTCTCTCTCTTCCCCCCCAGTCGCTCTCTCTCTCTTCCCCCCGTCGCTCTCTCTCTCTTCCCCCCGTCGCTCTCTCTCTCTTCCCCCCCCAGTCGCTCTCTCTCTCTCTTCCCCCCCAGTCGCTCTCTCTCTCTTCCCCCCGTCGCTCTCTCTCACTTCCCCCCCCAGTCGCGATCTCTCTCTCACTTCCCCCCCCAGTCGCTCTCTCTCTTCCCCCCCAGTCGCTCTCTCTCTTCCCCCCCAGTCGCTCTCTCTCTTCCCCCCGTCGCTCTCCCTCTTCCCCCGTCGCTCTCTCTTCCCCCCAGTCACTCTCTCACTTCCCCCCCAGTCGCTTTCTCTTCCCCCCCAGTCGCTCTCTCTTCCCCCCGTTGCTCTCTCTCTTCCCCCCCAGTCGCTCTCTCTTCCCCTCCAGTCACTCTCTCTCTTCCCCCCAGTCTCTCTCTCTGTTCCCCCAGTCGCTCGCTCTCTTCCCCCCCAGTCGCTCGCTCTCTTCCCCCCCAGTCGCTCTCTCTCTTACCCCCCAGTCGCTCTCTCTCTTCCCCCCAGTCGCTCTCTCTCTACCCCCCCCAGTCGCTCTCTCTCTTCCCCCCAGTCGCTCTCTCTCTTCCCCGTCGCTCTCTCTCTTCCCCCCCAGTCGCTCTCTCTCTTCCCCCGTCGCTATCTCTCTTCCCCCGTCGCTCTCCCTCTTCCCCCCATCGCTCTCTCACTTCCCCGTCGCTTTCTCTTCCCCCCCAGTCGCTCTCTCTTCCCCCCCGTTGCTCTCTCTCTTCCCCCCGTCGCTCTCTTCCCCTCCAGTCGCTCTCTCTCTTCCCCCAGTCTCTCTCTCTCTTCCCCCCAGTCTCTCTCTCTTCCCCCCGTCGCTCTCTCTCTTCCCCCCTGTCGCTCTCTCTCTTCCCCCCCGTCGCTCTCTCTTCCGCCCTCGCCCTCTCTTCCCCCCCCAGTCACTCTCACTCTTCCCCCCATCGCTCGCTCTCTTCCCCCCGTCGCTCTCTCTTCCCCGCAGTCGCTCTCTCTCTTCCACCCCAGTCGCTCTCTCTTCCCCCATCGCTCGCTCTCTTCCCCCCAGTTGCTCTCTCTCTTCCCCCCAGTCGCTCTCTCTCTTCCCCCCAGTCGCTCTCTCTCTTCCCCCCAGTCGCTCTTTCTCTTCCTTCCCAGTCGCTCTCTCTTCCCCCCCAGTCGCTCTCTCTTCCCCCCCAGTCACTCTCTCTTCCCCCCCCAGTCGCTCTCTCTTCCCCCCAAGTCACTCTCTCTTCCCCCCCGTCGCTCTCTCTTCCCCCCCAGTCCCTCTCTCTTCCCCCCAGTCACTCTCTCTTCCCCCCCAGTCACTCTCTCTTCCCCCCCCAGTCGTTCTCTCTTCCCCCCCAGTCGCTCTCTCTCTCTCTTCCCCCCAGTCGCTCTCTCTCTCTTCCCCCCAGTCGCTCTCTCTCTCTTCCCCCCCAGTCGCTCTCTCTCTCTTCCCCCCCAGTCGCTCTCTCTCTCTTCCCCCCCAGTCGCTCTCTCTCTTCCCCCCGTCGCTCGCTCTCTTCCCCCAGTCGCTCGCTCTCTTCCCCCAGTCGCTCGCTCTCTTCCCCCAGTTGCTCGATCTCTTCCCCCCAGTCGCTCTCTCTTCCCCCCAGTCGCTCTCTTCCCCCCCAGTCGCTCTCTCTTCCCCCCGTCGCTCTCTCTCTTCCCCCCCGTCGCTCTCCCTTCCGCCCCTCACCCTCTCTTCCCCCCCCAGTCACTCTCACTCTTCCCCCCGTCGCTCGCTCTCTTCCCCCCAGTCGCTCTCTCTACCCCCCAGTCGCTCTCTCTCTTCCACCCCAGTCGCTCTCTCTTCCCCCATCGCTCGCTCTCTTCCCCCCAGTTGCTCTCTCTCTTCCCCCCAGTCGCTCTCTCTCTTCCCCCCAGTCGCTCTTTCTCTTCCTTCCCAGTCGCTCTCTCTTCCCCCCCAGTCGCTCTCTCTTCCCCCCCAGTCACTCTCTCTTCCCCCCCCCAGTCACTCTCTCTTCCCCCCCCCAGTCGCTCTCTCTTCCCCCCCAGTCACTCTCTCTTCCCCCCCAGTCGCTCTCTCTTCCCCCCCAGTCCCTCTCCCTTCCCCCCGTCACTCTCTCTTCCCCCCCAGTCACTCTTTCTTCCCCCCACAGTCGCTCTCTCTTCCCCCCCAGTCACTCTCTCTTCCCCCCCCAGTCGCTCTCTCTTCCCCTCCAGTCGCTCTCTCTTCCCCCCCAGTCCCTCTCCCTTCCCCCCCAGTCACTCTCTCTTTCCCCCCAGTCACTCTCTCTTCCCCCCCCAGTCGCTCTCTCTTCCCCCCCATTCGCTCTCTCTCTTCCCCCCATCGCTCTCTCTTCCCCCCCAGTCGCTCTCTCTCTTCCCCCCCAGTCGCTCTCTCTTCCCCCCCGGTCGCTCTCTCTTCCCCCCCGGTCGCTCTCTCTTCCCCCCCGGTCGCTCTCTCTTCCCCCCAGTCGCTCTCTCTCTTACCCCCCAGTCGCTCTCTCTCTTCCCCCCAGTCGCTCTCTCTCTACCCCCCCAGTCGCTCTCTCTCTTCCCCCCAGTCGCTCTCTCTCTTCCCCGTCGCTCTCTCTCTTCCCCCCCAGTCGCTCTCTCTCTTCCCCCGTCGCTATCTCTCTTCCCCCGTCGCTCTCCCTCTTCCCCCCATCGCTCTCTCACTTCCCCGTCGCTTTCTCTTCCCCCCCAGTCGCTCTCTCTTCCCCCCCGTTGCTCTCTCTCTTCCCCCCGTCGCTCTCTTCCCCTCCAGTCGCTCTCTCTCTTCCCCCAGTCTCTCTCTCTCTTCCCCCCAGTCTCTCTCTCTTCCCCCCGTCGCTCTCTCTCTTCCCCCCCGTCGCTCTCTCTCTTCCCCCCCGTCGCTCTCTCTTCCGCCCTCGCCCTCTCTTCCCCCCCCAGTCACTCTCACTCTTCCCCCCGTCGCTCGCTCTCTTCCCCCCGTCGCTCTCTCTTCCCCGCAGTCGCTCTCTCTCTTCCACCCCAGTCGCTCTCTCTTCCCCCATCGCTCGCTCTCTTCCCCCCAGTTGCTCTCTCTCTTCCCCCCAGTCGCTCTCTCTCTTCCCCCCAGTCGCTCTCTCTCTTCCCCCCAGTCGCTCTTTCTCTTCCTTCCCAGTCGCTCTCTCTTCCCCCCCAGTCGCTCTCTCTTCCCCCCCAGTCACTCTCTCTTCCCCCCCCAGTCGCTCTCTCTTCCCCCCAAGTCACTCTCTCTTCCCCCCCGTCGCTCTCTCTTCCCCCCCAGTCCCTCTCTCTTCCCCCCAGTCACTCTCTCTTCCCCCCCAGTCACTCTCTCTTCCCCCCCCAGTCGTTCTCTCTTCCCCCCCAGTCGCTCTCTCTCTCTCTTCCCCCCAGTCGCTCTCTCTCTCTTCCCCCCAGTCGCTCTCTCTCTCTTCCCCCCCAGTCGCTCTCTCTCTCTTCCCCCCCCAGTCGCTCTCTCTCTCTTCCCCCCCAGTCGCTCTCTCTCTTCCCCCCGTCGCTCGCTCTCTTCCCCCAGTCGCTCGCTCTCTTCCCCCAGTCGCTCGCTCTCTTCCCCCAGTTGCTCGATCTCTTCCCCCCAGTCGCTCTCTCTTCCCCCCAGTCGCTCTCTTCCCCCCCAGTCGCTCTCTCTTCCCCCCGTCGCTCTCTCTCTTCCCCCCCGTCGCTCTCCCTTCCGCCCTCACCCTCTCTTCCCCCCCCAGTCACTCTCACTCTTCCCCCCGTCGCTCGCTCTCTTCCCCCCAGTCGCTCTCTCTACCCCCCAGTCGCTCTCTCTCTTCCACCCCAGTCGCTCTCTCTTCCCCCATCGCTCGCTCTCTTCCCCCCAGTTGCTCTCTCTCTTCCCCCCAGTCGCTCTCTCTCTTCCCCCCAGTCGCTCTTTCTCTTCCTTCCCAGTCGCTCTCTCTTCCCCCCCAGTCGCTCTCTCTTCCCCCCCAGTCACTCTCTCTTCCCCCCCCCAGTCACTCTCTCTTCCCCCCCCCAGTCGCTCTCTCTTCCCCCCCAGTCACTCTCTCTTCCCCCCCAGTCGCTCTCTCTTCCCCCCCAGTCCCTCTCCCTTCCCCCCGTCACTCTCTCTTCCCCCCCAGTCACTCTTTCTTCCCCCCACAGTCGCTCTCTCTTCCCCCCCAGTCACTCTCTCTTCCCCCCCCAGTCGCTCTCTCTTCCCCTCCAGTCGCTCTCTCTTCCCCCCCAGTCCCTCTCCCTTCCCCCCCAGTCACTCTCTCTTTCCCCCCAGTCACTCTCTCTTCCCCCCCCAGTCGCTCTCTCTTCCCCCCCATTCGCTCTCTCTCTTCCCCCCATCGCTCTCTCTTCCCCCCCAGTCGCTCTCTCTCTTCCCCCCCGGTCGCTCTCTCTTCCCCCCCGGTCGCTCTCTCTTCCCCCCCGGTCGCTCTCTCTTCCCCCCAGTCGCTCTCTCTCTTCCCCCCAGTCGCTCTCTTCCCCCCAGTCGCTCTCTCTTCCCC
>NW_028227025.1:0-19164 GCF_052327205.1 Somniosus microcephalus
TGAGGAGGATATGTGAGGAGCCACTTGGTCCTCAGGAATCTGCAAGCCACGACGCTGTGCCATGTTGTGAAGTGCACAGCAAACCACGACGATTCTGGAGACCCTCGCTGCTGAGTACTGCAGGGCTCCACCTGATCTATCCAGGCAACTGAAGCGCACCTTCAGCATGCCGATGGTTTGCTCGATTATGGATCTGGTGGAAATGTGGCTGTCGTTGTAGCTCTCCTCAGCTTCGTTGGATGGGCTCCTCAACGGCGTCATTAGCTACATCTTCAGGGGATAGTCCTTGTCTCCAAGTAGCCATCCGTTAAGTTGGTCTGGCAGACTGAAGAGCAGAGGAACACTAGACTGGCGCAGTATGAAGCAGTCATGAGAACTGCCAGGGTACTTGGCACAAACTTGCAAAATTTCCTTCTTGTGGTCACACACCAGCTGCACGTTGAGGGAGTGGAAGCCCTTGCGGTTGACAAAAATACCTGGATTACGATGGGGTGCCTTAAGGGCCACATGTGTGCAGTCAACGACGCCCTGCACCCTTGGAAAGCCTGCCAGGTTAGCTAATCCAACTGCACGCGCCGTGACACTTTCTTGATCCTTGGAGAAATGGATGTGATTCTGCGCGATGGCAAAGAGGGCATCGGTTAGCTGCGTGATGCAAGTGTCTGCGGCCGCCTGGGCGATGCCGCTGATGTCTGCTGCTGATCCCTGGAATGAGCCTGAAGCAAAAAAGTTGAGTGCTGTGGTGACTTTGACGGCCACTGGTAAGGGGTGTCCACCTGCTCCTCTGGGCTCCAGGTCTTGCTGCACCATTGCGCAGATGTCACCCACTACCTCTCGCGAAAGTCGGAGCCGCCTTTGGCACTGCTGCTCACTCATGTTGAGGTAGCCGATCCTGTCTGTAGACCCTGTTTGGGGATTATCTCCTGCGCCGACGGGCTTCCATGGGCTGGCGCCTTCTGGCCTGTGCAGCTTCAGGTGGGTGAGCATCAGCTTGCCGCTGCTGTTGGTGCTGCTGTTGTTCATGGTTCTGCTGCTGCCGCGGCTGGTCTTCGTCCGAATCTGATGTCCACGAAGAAAGGAAATAAATGGTTCCCATGCTTCTGGTAGATGCCTCAGTTGAGGAAGCGCTCAGTCAAGGTGGCGAGAGGGGTTTCCCAGGAGGTCACACTGGAGATGGGTGTCAGGCTCCAAACTTCCACAGCTATGGTTATGCCTTCTAAAAGTTCCCCCAGACCTGAGACAACAAAGTCCTGCCACCTGCAAATGATGACTGATCAAATCTCCTATTTAATGGTGGAGCTGCAGCTGATAGTCAGCAATCCAATTGTGCTCCCGCCAAGATTCACCGTCGAATTTCAGAGGAGACGTGAATCACGTGTGAAAAGTGTTAAAATTGGAAAGGCCTCTCAAAATGGGATTATAGAGGCAATTTAGTGGTTGTTAATTGCCTTAAGGGCCTATCCCGCCTCTTGGAGGCGGGACGGAGACGGGGTCAGAAACCACGCATTTGGGAAAATTGCTTGGAGGCGGGATGGAGGCAGGGTCGGGCCCGCCTGCCACTTTTTGCAATTTTAACACCCCACACGCCTCCATTCCCGCCTCCTCGGACCTGGCAAAATCCAGCCCTATGACTCTATGGGGTCGATTTTAACTGAGCCGTAAGGCGGGCTTTGAGGCATGCGGGGGGTTAAAGTCGCTAAAACTCGCGGGCGGGACTCCCCCCGCCTGGTTCCTGACCCCGAGCCATTTTAACCCAGGCGTGTCTGATGGTCCCGAATCTGTCCTGCCTCCAACAGGCAGGACTGGTCTTTAAGGCCCTTAATCAGCAATAATTGGCCTTTATAATGCCATTTTAACAGGCCCTTGCATTTTTAACCCTTTTCCCACGTAAAACACGCCTGGTGGGGATCACGCCTGTGAAACCTGGCGTGAGCACTATTGGCTTGCTGACTATCAGCTGCAGGTCAACCATTAAAGAGGAGATTTGATCAGTCATCATTTGCAGGTGGAAGGACTTTGTTGTTTCAGGCCTGGGGCAACTTTTACCAGGCTTAACCACACGTGTGGAAGGTTGGAGCCTCACACACATCTCCAGTGTGAACTCCTGGGAAACCCCTCTTGCCACCCTCACTCAGCGCTTCCTCAGCGGAGGCATATGCCAGAAGCATGGAAGTCATTTCCCTCCTTCCCTTCTTGGCATTAGAGGAGCTCGAGCACCAGGTGCGGCAGTAGCAGAACCAGGAACAAGAGCAGCACCAGCAACAGCAGTAGCAGCAGGAGCGACAGGCTGATGCTCACCCACCTGAGGCAGCACAGGCCAGAAGGGGTCAGCGCATGGAAGCCCTACGGCACAGGAGATACCCCCCAAACAGGGTCTACAGACACAGGGTCAGCTACCTCAACATGACTGAGCAGCCGTGCCAAAGGCGGCTCTGACTTTCGCGACAGGTAGTGACTGACATCTGCGCAATGATACAGCGAGACCTGCTGCCCAGAGGACCAGGTGGACACTCCTTACCAGTGGCCATCAAAGTCACCACCGCACTCAACTTTTTTGCCCCAGGCTCATTCCAGGGATCATCAGCAGACATCAGCGGCATCTCCCAGGCGGCCGCACACGCTTGCATCACGCAGGTAACCGATGCCCTCTTTGCCCTCGTGCACAATCACATCCATTTCAGAAGGGATCGCGCAAATGTGATGGCGCGAGCGGTTGGATTAGCACATCTGGCAGACTTTCCAAGGGTGCAGGGCGTCATTGGCTACACACATGTGGCCCTTGGGGCACCCCATCGCAATCCAGGTATTTTTGTCAACTGCAAGGGCTTCCACTCCCTTAACGTTCAGCTGGTGTGTGACCACAAGAAGGAGATTTTGCATATTTGTGCCAAGTACCCTGGCAGTTGCCATGACTCCCTCATACAGCGCCAGTCTAGTGTGCCTCCGCTATTCAGGCCGCCAGACCAACTTCACAGATGGCTAATTGGAGACGAGGGCTATCCCCTGAGGACTTCGCTAATGACGCTGTTGAGGAGGCCATCCAACGAAGCTGAGGAGCGCTACAACTCCAGCCACATTTCCACCAGATCCATAATCGAGCAAACCATCGGCTTGCTGAAGATGCGCTTCAGATGCCTGGATAGATCAGCTGGCGCCCTACAGTACTCAGCATCCAGGGTCTCCAGAATCGTCGTGGTTTGCTGTGCACTCCACAACATGGCACAACGTCGTGGCTTGCAGATTCCTGAGGACCAAGTGGCTCCTCTCATACCCTCCTCAGATGATGATGATGATGACGATGAGGAGGAGGTGAGCGAAAACGAGCATCCTGCAGAGGCCCATCAACCAGCGGCAGCATTACACGAGGACCTTGCTAGCCGGGATGCAAGGAACGCACTCATCCTGGCCAGATTTTCTTAGCCTAGTAAATCAAACTCTTTTGCCTCGAAGCTTCTTACCTAAGCATCAACAATGGCCAAACCCTGCGGATTCCTAGCTATTTGACCAGCATCCTGACAACTGCAAGTAATCCTAAGCCCTCAATGTGAAAGCCCCATTTGCGAAATGACACACGCCAGAACTGCAACAGTTGCCATCAGAATTTTTATGCACAAGAACCAACTGATGGCATTTTTACAATATGCACAACATTTCACACAAGTGACTACCCTTGTGCCTACTTGTGCTTTATTTTCCTCTTACGCGTGCTCCTACGTAGTGGTTCCCCTGTGGCTTCAGCAGATGTGGAGGCCCCTTGCTCACTTTCCTGCTGCTCCTGTCTCGACACCTTTGGCGGGCGTCCTCTGGGGTGGCGAGCCTGTGAGGGCTCGTCAGCAGTCTGCTGTTCCTGCGGCTGTGCAGGGGTTGAGACATCTATCTCACTTGGGAGTGGACTCCGGCGGGGCTCTGACCGAGGGCTCTGCAGTGGCATGGAAGTGTAAGTGCTTGGAGAGGAACCCCCACTTCCTTGAGGCCTGCCACCAACCTCCCTCTCAAGGGTCAGCTCCCCCTCCGCGCCTGCAAGTGGCTTGAGAGCACCTTGCTGCAGATCAGGGGGGCCATGGGGACCCGTATCTGCAATGGCAGTCCTACTCAGAAGGACTTCCATGAAGGTCTGGTTTCTCTGTTCAATAGATGCCCATCGCTCCTCAAGAGATGTCATTCTATTCTGAACACTCACCATGTTTTCCATACACTGGCGACTAAACTCCTCCATGGCCGTAGCCCTCCTCTCCTCTACCGTAGCCAGCCTTACCACTGAGGCAGCAATCATTTCCACGTAGGTAGCCATCCTTTCCATGTTGATGCGTTCATGCGCCACTGACTCCACAAAGGCTCTGCTCATGTTCGCTATGGACTCCTCTATTCGCGCCACACTCGCAGCGACCCTGGAGACAAAACCTGCCAGAGACTCCTGCATGTATGCCTGGAGTTCCATCACCTCTGATCTTATGGATGGACCCAGAGGCAGAGGGTCGACATGCAGCTGAGCTGAGCTGGCAGAGTCCTGCACCCTCCGACGAGGACTCTCCACTGCTGTCCCTGTCTCCACAATCTGCTGATGCTCACTTGTGAGCTGTTATACACCAGGTGACAACACTACTCTATATCCCGAAGGGCCCCCCGAGGTGTGAGTGTCTGCGCTGGTGCTGGGTGTGCTTATTTCTGCTGACGCTGCGCCCTCAGAGGTTGCAGATTCCTCTGAGGAGTCTGGAATCTCAGGCTCTTCCTCCTGCACACTGGGGACGGGGGCTCTCGATGGTCTTGTGGGGGAGTCAAGGAAAAAGTTAGAGATGTGATGCCAAGGTTACATGCACATTGCATTTTGCAGATGATCATAAGTCCATATAATGTAGCTTCAGAATCATTATCAGTGACTCATGCAATGTCAATGAGAGAGATGGAAAACTATTCTGTCACCAGCTTGCAGGGATGCACCTGTCTGTCCTTCCCCAACTTCCGCATCTGTATCAGCCCCGACAATCTCCAGGACGGCTTCCTCCCAGGGGTCAGGTGGGCTAATGAGGGTGGCCCTCCTCCTGTCCTGGCTCGCTCTCTCCTGTTGTGAGCTCTCTTCTCCTGCAATGAGGGAGACAAGTGGAGGTTAAGTGAGAATGAAGGAGTGAGTGTAGAGATTGCATAGCATAGATACTTAGGAGACAAAGATGGAGTGAGGTTGCAAGACCAAGGGCCCTCCCTGTGTGTTGTCAGTTGTGTTCAAAGCCTCAGAGTGAGAGGGAGTGTGAGGGCTGCATGGTCGAATAGTTAGGTGAATGTGAGCATAGAGAGAGAGGGAATGGCTAAGGGTGCATGGATGTGAGTGTCAAGTGGGATGTGGAGGAAGAGATTGCTAAAGCTGAGTGCTGGTGAGGAAAGGCAATGGGGATCAGATTGGAGGTGACAGAAACTTCATACTTACTTTTCCAGTGCGATGAAGGTCATGGAATCTTTTCCTGCACTGCATCCAGGTGCGCCATGTGAGCCCCAAGGAGTTGACTTCCCCAACCACCTGTAGCCACACAGCCTTGGTCTGACTGGGAGGCCTCTCCCTTCCTGAAGAAGGGAACAGGACCTCCCTGTGGGCCCTAGCCCCATCCAACAATGCCTGCAGTGATGCCTCATCAACTTTAGGTGCAGCTCTTGCCCTCCCGCTGGACATTGTTCCTGCAGGCTCCTGTGCCATCATAAGGGGAAAGCTTGGAAGCCTGCAGAGGAAGCAAGGCTTGCTGTGGACCTTAAATGCAGCAGCAATGATGACATCATCGGAGGGGACTTGCAGTCATGAAAAACCCATTTGCAAAGGCTTCCCACACGTTGGAAATCAATTGGCCAATTGAGTTAAAATTGCATGAATCTCACACATCCACTTAGATTCGTGTGGGAATCACAAAATTCGGGGAACCCGACAATTGCCCGCACCTGAGTTAAAATTGACCCCTATGACTCTATTTGCAGATAATTTTAGTTGACTGGGTCACTTTCTTTGTTATCGTGGTGTGGGGCAGGTGAGGGTGGGGGAAGGTGGAGAACACTTGTAATGATATTTGTTCTGGTGTCATTGGGCTTGCCAGATTCAAGATAAAGCTAGATTTCAGAGATACATATAATACTGGAATTCCAACATTTAATTTCTAATATTTGTGGTATTAACATTAAAGCATTTTAACGGCTGAATAGCTTGCTGCTTTTGAGCCTCCTCCGTTGTGATTATAAGTGACCTGACCCTAGAGCAGATTCCGTCATTTACCTGGAGTTAATTAATACCCTTTGATAAAGTTTTCAGAATAAAAATTCCATAGAATTGTATGTTTTTTTTCAACAGTTTTTAAATTCACAGATGCCCAATTTGGTAAGAATGCAGTTTTATCATGCACACAGGATATGAAATGGGAGCTTTATTACATTAATGTTAGCAAAGCAATTTAAATGCAGTTACAGCTTGCTAAGCATGCTTTTAAAATGATTTTTTGAAATCTGATCAACTCAGGCAGTTATTGCTGAAGTAGACACTTAATGAAAGGAAAAGTGAAACAAGTACATACTGTAATTTGGATCTGAGATGGAACCATATTGTACAGTCGAGCCTTAATGTTCTTGGAACATTGTTTATAAAATTATATCTTGCTTTGAGGTATAACATTGAGGTCTTTCTAGAATTTAAAATGATACAACAAAGTTAACAAGATAATTCGTTAATATTCCTGGCATATTGCAGAAACACCACAGCAGCCTGTTGTATGCCATATGCTTTGGTGTTTGAAAATGCTGTGCATGATATGAAATTTGAGGTGCATACTGTTGATTTTTTTTTGTATTTATCAGATTAAATGGCATTAAGTGTCTACTTCAGCACCTCCCAAACCCACAACTTCTACCACCTAGAAGGACAAGGGCAGCAGGCGCATGGGAACACCATCACCTCCAAGTTCCCCTCCAAGTCACTAACCATCGTGACTTGGAAATATATCGCTGTTCCTTCATCGTCGCTGGGTCAAAATCCTGGAACTCCCTCCCTAACAGCACTGTGGGAGTACCTTCACCATATGGCCTGCAGCGGTTCAAGAAGGCGGCTCACCACCACCTTCTCAAGGGCAACTAGGGATGAGCTATAAACGCTGTTTGCCAGCGATGCCCACAGCCCATGAATTAATAAAAAAAGTTGCCCAATGTACCATAATTCTGCCTGTAGTTGACAGCACAGTTTATTTTTGATCTCCTAAATTAGTATTTTGAGTATTTCCATGGTAGCTGCAGAAATACAATGAAAAGATCACATATAGTACAGATGAATAAACATCAACTGACTTTTTTAATGCTGAAATTGGCCTGAAATTATAGCAAATGTGTTAAATGGGAGGTATTTTTTTCTCTCTTTTATTAACATGCTCTCAGTAACACACAATTTTTTGTAAGATCAGGTATATTATAACTAACACACAACTGAAGAGCTGATCAAAATGCACTTGAAATGATGTTGCTGTGTAGCCTGTTAAATTGGTAACCATACATTAAGGACTGAACTGCCAAGTTGGTTAACATTGTGTGGTGTGCATGCTTCGAATGTTTTGTGCTCTGATTGGCTCAGTAAAAGTATGAGAAACAGAAGGGTCAATTTTAACCCAGCTCGTCCGGTTAGAACAGTGTGGGCAAGAAGTTAAGAATGAGGTGGGACGTTCGTGCTTCGTTCTTGCCCCCCACCATTTTAACTTGCCTGAATTCAGCCACAGGAAGGCCGCCCACCCCAGAGGAGCAGGGACCTAATTTCAATGGCAAAGTCCCAATGACGTCAACAGGGCGAGCACGTCATTTTAACCGTGGGTCCGACTAAGGCCCTGAACAATGCTGGCAGCAGCAAGTATCCTGGCTACAGGAGGCCCAGGTAAGTGAGGTCTTTTTTAATTTCTAAAAGTTTCTTGTGGGCCAGGAGGGGCACTCCTGCTCCTCCTGGCCCACAAGTGTACCTTGTGTTTCCCCCTCCTCTCCTGATCACGGACTTTCTGACCACCCCCCCCCTGCCAAAATCCTTACTTGCCGAGAACCAGTTCCGTGGGTCCCCAGCGCCAGCCTGACCCTCCACAAATTTTGACTTTCACCCGTCACCCTGTGACATCATTCCCACCGGCTTCAGGTGGGAGTCAGTGTCAGGCATGTAAATGAGGTCCAGGATTTAAAATCTGCCAGGCTTCAGGGAGGGCTTGATGGTTCCCCACCTACTTGAACCCCCTCACCCTCGATTTCTGCCCTAAGTTAAAGTCAGGGCTATAATGTTACCTGCATTAGCTCATGTGAGTAATAGCAATCGTTCTGCTTTTTAAACATAAAAACTGTAGCCTGTGGTAAAATATCTATTTGTGGAAGCGCTCCTTTTTCTCCTTTGCATATAGCTACGATCTACATATCCAGCAACTCAATAAATGTATCAATAATTTTTCAAAATCATGGCAATGAAATCATATATATAACCAGTCCCAGGAAGTCATGTGTTACGAATGTAAAATTTTAAACCTTCCCACACTAAAAAAGGTAATCAGGTAATGCCTGTCGACTGGGGGAGTCTAGGACAAAGGAGCATAATGTTAAAATCAGAGCCAGGCCATTCATAAGAGAAGTTAGGAAGCACTTATTTACAAAACGAATGGTAGAAGTGTGGATCTCTCCCATTAAAAGGAGTAGATGTTAGCTCAATTAATAATTTTAAATCTGAGAGCAATATATTTTTGCTAGCCAAGGGTATTAAGGGATATGGAGTTAAGGTGGGTAAGATCAGCCATGATCTCACTGGATGGCAGTAGAAGCTCAAGGGGCTGAATCGTCTACTCCTGATCCTATGTTCCTGCCATGTTGTGGAAGTCTTGTATGCTTGAGCACATATCATATTTGTGGACTTCCTATTTAGACTTTCCAACTTGAGAAACATTTTTAAGTGAGTGAAGACTCAGCCAAGTGCTGAAGGCATGAGGGGCAGCTAAACGGATCTTTAGACTGCTAGAAAGTTTGTAATGCTGCAAACCCTTGCCATCAAACTCAGTAAGGAGATAACTGTATGTATATCGAGAACTGCAGATGGTTCTTCAAAAGTGAGGGTGTCACTGTTAAAATGATGGCGAATTAGAACATCTGTAAATAATGAAGAAGTGACAAAGCAGGCAAAGCAGACAACTTGCGCTGATAGCCAACTCTTGTTCTCAGTTCAGAAAGAATAATTTGCACAGATCACAGGCTGATGTTCAGGCATCCTACAATTTGAATTAATTTTGTGTTCTTTCCATACAATACAGGCAATCTTGCACACTACAAAACATGAATGTCAACTCATCAATTCTGTCAGTTCTGTTAATAATCCGCTGATTTTTTAATTCTATTCATTGACAATCCCATTTTAATATTTTTATTGAATTCTGTGGTCCTTCTGTTCACTGCCTTCTTGTGCAGACATCACATAAACATAACCAGTGGGCAACATTAATGCTAACGCACATGCCAGGCAGTTACTTATAGATGTTTTTGCTCTCTGAAGCAATTTCCCATCAGAGCAGCTTGTGTTTTTCTTCTTGCCAATCTATACATTTGTTGCAGTTTCCCCACGGTCCCACATGCAGGTTTTGTCTGTTTCAGGTTATCCTGTTCTTTCTGCTGCTGTGTCAGTAACACAGCTATCATACACCTTTTATTTTTGAAGTAAAAACAGAGTATTTTTGGACAAACCCTGTTAATCACTGCTTAACAAGCAAAGACAAATATTAATGCTAGCTGTGTGTAGCAGCTGTTTACAAACTAAAGCAATTTCAAGAGAGGAAAAAAAAGGGAATGGAGCAATTCGGGTGATTCGGTAATCATTGCTTTCGAAGGGGTTTTGTTTCTGTCTGAAATTAATTTTTAAAGTATTTATAATTACCTCCAATTTATAACAAACATAGTTTCTTTCTATAACAAGTATTCTGTTGATAAATGTCACAGCCTTGTGTAGTTTTGTTATATATATAAAAATCAATACGATGTAGAAAGGGACCTGCAGCACACATTATATAAGGATTAACTTAGCTCCTTTGCCAGTTAAACTATATCTCTAAATGGATTCATGTAATTAAAAAGAAACATGCTATACCTTACTTGCTAGTTAAAGACTAGAGTGGCTGTTAAAAATAATGGAATATTGTAACAGATTTTACATAGAAATACACATAGCACTTGTATTTGCTGTAGACTAAAAATGATGTAATTTTAAGTGCTACATGGGGTGTACTTTATTATTTTCTTAAACTCAGTGTGTTAAATTTGCAATTATGACATTTTGCTGAGAGTCTAATGGGAAAAGCAGTTCCTTTGTATGAATGTTACAGCGTCCAGGAATAATAAACTGACAAAGATATTTGATGATTGATTTCTCAAGGTGCTTTTTATTTTTGGCACTTCTTTAGTTAAGGTCACAGGAGAGTGATGTCTGTGAGCTTGTTCCCTGTACAGTATTTACATTGCAACAACTGGGTCCTTTATTCTGACAGCAGAATTTTAGTATGTTGTGTATGTACCTTTAAGAGAATAACTGGTCTCAGACTGCAGTACCGGCAGTGACCACCCCTGTATAAAAGGCGCTAGAGAGCCTCTGTTGGTTAGATTCGTTTATGCCTTTCACCAGTAAACACCTCTTTGTTTCTCTCCTGCTAGTCCGTGTCTCAATCATTCACAGACTTAACACTGGCGACGAGTTAGAAACGAACTTACCTGCAACTCAGCAGCAGCTCCGACGACGTGTTGAAGGTCGGAGCCAGAAGAAAGAGAAAAAAAAAAAAAAATTGGCCATTGAAACTCGAGAAACGGGCGTCGACCGTCAATCATCGATTTCAAAACTTGCAGGCGAGACTGTCCAGAGCCAGGCTGGGTTCCTCGGTCCGTGGTTTCCCAGCTAATCGGGCTGGTGGCAGGTAGTGCTCTGATCCTTCCTGGGCTGCAACGGGGCCGGGCAGCGAGTCGGGAAGCAAGGAGAGAGAGAGAGGGTGGAGCATACAGGGCGCGGCCGGTGTTTCGAAGCTGGGCAGCGTTCGGACCTCAGAAGAGGGAGGGAAGTGTCCCAGACGGTCCACTCCACGACGGGAAGATAATAAAAGAAAACGAATTAATATTTAACGCGCAGGAAACCGTGGAAAGCAGCGCTAACAACAGCGGGGAAGAAGGAAAAGCGCGGGAGGCGCCATTTTGTTAAATCGGAGAAGAAGGCAAAGCGCGGGAGGCGCCATTTTAGATTTGCAAGATGCCGAAGACTGGCTGTATCACTGCTTTTGATAATACATTAGAGGACTGGACCACGTATCTGGAAAGAGTCGAGGTATATTTTGAGGCAAATGAAATAGCGGAGGGAAAAAAGGCATCAATATTGCTAAACGTAATGGGCGCTAGAACGTACGGCCTATTGCGGGATCTGATTACTCCAGCCAAACCGAAGGCGAAGAGTTTTAACAAAATTGTTGCTGTTCTACAGGAGCACTTAAACCCTGCACCGCTGTTGATAGCAGAAAGATTTAAATTCCACAGGAGAACTCAGCATAAAGGTGAGAGCAATGCTGAGTATCTTACGGAACTACGCAAGCTATCAAAGCACTGCCAGTTCGGAGCAGGACTGGCAGATACCCTACGGGACAAATTTGTCTGTGGACTCCTGAGTGAAGGAACACAGAAGAAGTTACTCGCAGAAAAAGAGCTGACGCTAGATAAGGCTTTCAGCGTGGCAGTATCGTATGAAGCAGCAGCCAGGGGAGCTGCAGAAATTCAACAAAAACCACAGGAATACGGCACCCACGAAATGACACGGGGATTTGCAAAATGTTATCGCTGCGGCAGAACTAACCATGACCAGAAGGACTGCTGGTCCAAAGACAAAATATGCAGACGATGCGGGAAGATTGGACACATTGCACGAGTTTGTAGGTCTGGGAAGAAGACCAGCGACAACAAAAAGGCTACTAAGGAACCGTACAAGAAAGTACAAAAGATGACGGACAGTAGTTCCGAAGACCAGATGAGCGATAGTGAATCCGAGAACAGGAGATTAAGCTGTCTCAAACTTCACAATGTAATCACAAAAGAGGATCACCGAACCATTTGGGTCACCCTCACGATAGCAGGGTCCCAAGTTAAAATGGAATTGGATACAGGATCAGCGCTAACCGTCATGAATCGACGAGACTATGAGCGGCTATTTTCACACATACCCTTGAGAGAGACATCCATCATCTTGACGACGTATACGGGGCAAAAAGTATACCCCAGAGGAAAAATAAGGGTGCCTGTCGAATACAATGGCAAGAAAATACGGAAATTGTATCTCTACATACTGCCAAATGGTGGACCACCGTTATTGGGATGGAAATGGATCAGGAAGATAAACTTAGATTGACATTCCATTCATGCAATGACGGTGGACGGTAAAAAAGATGAAGACGTCACTCCTGGACGATTGTCAACAATCTTAGCTAACGGCAAAGAGGTATTTCAACAAGAACTGGGCACGCTTAAAGGTGTAACCGCCTCGTTAAAAATAGAAGAGAATGCAGTTCCCAAGTTTTTCAAAGCGAGACCGGTACCATATGCAATTCGTCCAGCCGTCGAGGCAGAGCTGGAGAATCTGGAGAAGGCGGGCGTGTTGTCTAAGGTCAACTGGAGCGAGTGGGCGACACCCATCGTTCCTGTCATGAAGAAAATGTTAAGCAATAAGTCCGGAGAGCCAAGGAAGATTCGCATCTGTGGGGATTTCAAGGTGACGGTGAACCCTGTCCTTCACACAGTACAATATCCTCTTCCAAGGATAGAAGACATCTTCGCCTCACTGTCTGGAGGGAAGCGTTTTACAAAAATTGACCTAGCACAAGCATATTTGCAGATGGAGGTTGAAGAGTCCTCTAGAAAGTATCTCACGATAAACACTCACAAAGGTCTTTACCAGTATCATCGATTGGTATTCGGAGTAGCATCAGCTCCAGCGATATGGCAAAGAGCGATGGAACAAGTCCTGCAAGGGATTCCGGGGACTCAGTGTTACTTGGACGACATCCTTGTAACAGGTGAAGATGACAGTGAACACCTTAACAACCTAGAACAGGTGCTCACTAAACTACGGGAACATGGGCTGCGAGCCAACCGCCCCAAGTGCGAATTTTTTAAGAAACAGATATCGTATTGTGGCCACGTGATTGATGAAGAGGGGTTACATAAGTCCCCTGACAAAATTGAAGCGGTTGTTAACGCCCCAGCGCCTGAAAATGTGTCGCAACTGAGGTCATTCCTCGGGTTGGTGAATTACTATCATAAGTTTTTGCCGAATTTGTCGACAATTCTGCACCCACTGAACGCCCTGCTACGAACGGGGGTAGCATGGAAATGGAGCGATGATTGTAAGCGTGCTTTTCAGAAGAGTAAGGACTTAATCACGTCAAAGGAAGTATTGGCTCACTACAACCCAGCACTGCCAATCAGGCTGGCGTGTGATGCGTCTCCCTACGGCATTGGGGCGGTACTGTCACATAAATTCCTTGATGGTTCGGAGAGGCCGATAGCTTTTGCGTCACGCTCGTTAACTTCTGCCGAGCGTAACTACGCCCAGATTGACAGAGAGGCCCTCAGCCTAGTGTGGGGGGTGAAGAAGTTCAATCACTATCTGCACGATCAAAAATTTACTCTACTAACCGATCATCAACCTCTTGTCTCTATTTTCAACCCTCAGAAGGGCGTACCGATAATGATAGCACAACGGCGGCAGAGATGGTCCCTTTTCCTAGGGGCACACCAATATGACATCGAGTACAAAGGAACTAAACAGCATGGAAATGCTGATGGATTGTCACGTCTACCGTTGCCGACAGTGGAAGAAGAAGACCTTGCAGTGGATCCAATGGAGTTATTCCACTCGACCATAGTCGAATGTCTCCCTGTGACGAATGCAAACATAGAAAAGGAAACACGGAATGACCCGACACTATCACGGGTCTATGATTTAACGGTGAAGGGATGGCTAGCACATGGCGAACCACTGCTGCCAGCATTCTCGCCGAGAAGAGAACAGCTGTCAGTGTGCAGAGGAACCTTGATGTGTGGATCCAGAGTAGTAATTCCACCTAAGTTGATGGATAGAGTGCTCAATGAGCTTCATGAGGGTCATCTGTGTGGGGTAAAAATGAAGAGCTTAGCCAGAGCATTTGTGTGGTGGCCGGGAATCGATAGAGAAATCGAAGAGATGACCAAGAGCTGTGCAGGATGCCAGAAGGTCCAAAACGCCCCACCACAAGCTCCTCTGCATCCATGGGAGTGGCCCTCATCTCCATGGCAAAGGGTGCACATTGATTTTGCTGGTCCCTTCATGGACTCGATGTTTTTAATTGCGGTGGATGCACATTCAAAGTGGCCAGAGGTAATAAAAATGTCCTCAACCACCACGGAAAAAACTATTGCAGTTTTACGAACCATATTCGCCAGGAATGGGCTGCCTGAACAGATTTGCTCTGACAATGGACCACAGTTTGTGTCTGAAGAGTTCCGGAGGTTCTTAAAGAACAATGGTGTTAAGCATTACACATCTGCCCCATATCATCCAGCCACTAATGGATTGGCCGAGAGGTTTGTCCAAACATTCAAGAAGGCTATCAAGGCAATGTGTAATGAAGATATACCCCTACAACACAAGGTGGACAACTTCTTGTTTGCCTACCGGAATGCGACACATGCGGTTACCAACCAAACTCCAGCCATGATGTTCTTCAATCGAAGACTACGATGCCGCTTGGATTTGGTTAAGCCAAACGTCAGAAGAGATGTGGAGAACAGGCAGTTTCAGAATATGAATGAAAGGCCGACCAGGAGTTTTAAGATAGGTCAACCAGTTTTGGCCCGGGACTACCGCACTGAGAAATGGCAGCCAGGAACGATTTGTACATGACAAGGACCTCTCATGTATACCGTGGACGTTGGGGAGAGCATTGTAAGACGCCATGCTGACCAGATTCTAGAGTCACTGGAAAACATCAACTCCACACCACGATCTGATACACCTGGTAATGAAATCGACGTTCCAATTGCAGCTACCGCAGAACCGGTAATATTGGAAGCAGATGAAACAAACAACGACATTGATTCCGACTCAACATTGCCAGAAGAACCTGATACTCCAAAGAGGCGTTATCCAGACAGAATCAGGAAGCCTCCTCAAAGACTGAACTTATAATTGCTTAAACTTGACCAATGTATCAGGCAACAGTAATTGTGATTGTAATTCGTTATCATTAGTTGTTAAGTGAATGTTATGTACTGTTTGTCTAAAAGGGGAGGAATTGTTGTGTATGTACCTTTAAGAGAATAACTGGTCTCAGACTGCAGTACTGGCAGTGACCACCCCTGTATAAAAGGCGCTAGAGAGCCTCTGTTGGTTAGATTCGTTTATGCCTTTCACCAGTAAACATCTCTTTGTTTCTCTCCTGCTAGTCCGTGTCTCAATCATTCACGGACTTAACATAGTAGGTCTACAAAGACTTGGGTTAAGAGAGCTAGCATTCTTTACAGTCTTCCTGCTCGTTGTCATCCCAAAGAATTGCTTATCGAACTCCACACAGCCTGTCATTGCCTAGAGCTTTATTCTGGGACAACTGGTGGAGGGTGGACTGTTCCCCAAAGGTTAGAGGAACCTCGAATTGACCGAGCTGACCTTTGACAGGTCCTCCCACAAAACTGAGGGTATCCTCGCTGGTCAAGTTCAGAGAGAAAACGGCTTTATAAAAAGCAAAGGCCTTGCTGTTAATTTCCTTCGAAGCCATGACAAGAGATGTGTTGTTGGCCAGAAACCCAAGGAGTTGCTTATGGACACCTTGCCTTTTCTCCAGTGAGTGGAAGGGAGAGCTGTGATCAAGGACCCAGAGGCACAACCTGACTAATGTGCCTCGGGACCCAGTGAGTCACAGGTCCTCCAATGCATACTTCTTTTTGTATGCCCACTGAAGGGCCGAATCTCCAAGAGTGATGACCAGACAAGACTCCAGATTGAGCACCTCTTTCTCCAAATGCTTGATCTCAGAGTCCCTCCTCTTGGTCAACCCCCTTGTGTACTCCTAGGAGATGTGGACATGAGCTTGCCCAAGTCGCACTATAGCCTCAAGGAGAGGAAGTCCTCCTTCTTCCTTTACCAGCCAGCCCGGGATTAACAAAACGACACCTGGAAGCATCTGTCCAAGGATAAGTTTCAGTACATGGAAGCCAACCAAGCAAGAAACAGAGCAAGCTCCACCCACACCAGATGGTGATCGAAGTGCCTGAGAAATATAGAAGCGGCTGAGTCTGGCCTAATTAGTTTGAATGTCTACAGTTCTCACATAGAGATAGAAAGTACAATGTATAACCACTTTCCCTCAGGACTAAAGTTTAGAAATCTGTGTTTGTCCTTCCTGCTCCTGCACATAATTGAGGTTGGCTATAGTCGCCCAAATACCAGGAGCTTGCAAGTTACCAGCAACACCGCTCAATGGAGTGAAGTCATTTTGTGACCTCCAGTCCCTCAAAAGTCAGACTGCCGGTAGTGCAGTGGAGGAGGTGCAGCTTCCAACCCTGCCCCTGCCCTGACAGAAAACCCGATGACAGGGTAAATGGAAAGGGATCCCACTGCTGTCACCCAACCCAGCAAATGGGGCAAAACTGTTAATATCCATGACCAGAAAAATAAATCTTAGGTGATGGCTAATAATTCCAGGGTAGACAGTCACCCCTTGCGCAGAATGCCAAGTATGGTCCTGGTTTCTTCTCCTTCCCAAGTAGGTCCCTTTTATCCAAGGAAAGGGAGGTGAACAATTAGGGCCAATTGGGAGGCGGAGACACTTGCTCCCCTTCCGCAGGGAGCTACTTTGACCTCTGCTTCCAGGGAACAGCCTTTCCTTTTCTTTCCAGACAGATGTGAAGGTACAGAGACCTCCATCTCGCCAGAGGTCTCAAGCTTAGCCAGTGTTAGCTCTGGTCTCCGTTTTTCTAGCATTTCCACAGTGGATCAGTGGAGCCTCAACTGATGTTAAAGTGGGCCCCACCAGCTCAGCAGTGTCAGGAGTATGACCGGAATTTAAACATATATTTTTTCTCATGGCTTCTTTGCGCCAAGAGCATCCTCTTCCCTCTACATCTCTGCCAGTGCCAATGGAATTGTCATGAGGGAAGGTGGGGGGGGGGGGGGCGGGGCAAAGGAGGAGGGAAAGAGAGGATAGCAGCACCAACCTCAGATGCATTGGAATCTTTGGTGGCTTGAGAGGTGGAGCAATTCTTACTGGTACTGTTCAAATAGCAGTATTGGAACTATACCCTTAGTGCATTGCATAGACATTGCTACTTAATACACTATGCTAGTTCCAGCTGGCAAAAACATTTTGTTGTTTGCAAAGTTTAATAACAAGTTGTATTTATATAGCACCTTTAACATAAGAAAACAACCCAAAACAGGGTTTCAATAGATATGGTTACCCAATCACTTGCACGATCACCAAATACAGATGTCCACTAATAATGTTCAAATGTCTAAATATTCGAGCCAGTCAATTTTGGGAAGCACCCGACCAGCTGCCTTGGGTCACCCAATTGGCATCCACAGCTTGCCGGTATTATAGAGATGAGGCCGAGGCCAATTTGAAGCAAGCCTCGGGCATCTGTCCAATTTCTCCCCCAATATATTTTCATGCTTACATCTATATATATTTCTGTTTGTCTGTTTGTCTGTCTGTCTGTCCACTATACACTCAAAAGTTATAGAGCATACCTACATGCATGTTATATCAAAAGAAAGCTTATCATTAGGGGAGTCTAATAGGCGTATTTACTTTTTGGTCAGACAAAAATTGTTCGGACAGTATACAAAAAACGTTCAAAAATCCTCAAAAATCCGTTCATTAGCGGTTGACCAATCCTACCGCTCATTAGCGTTGAGTGACGTGATGGTTGACCAATCCTACAGTTCAGTGACCTCATGGTTGACCAATCCGCCGTCTGTGGGCGGGCCTAATCCTGCAGCCTCCTGAAACTTTGCCGCCATTTTTTTCATCCCCACAGCGACAGCACCAGCCAAACAAACCCCCACATTGCGGCTCCGGGAGCGGGAGGTGAGTTGGGGTCACTCAGGTCGGGCCTCACAACCGCTCGGCCCGAGACACAGAGCGGGCAGGGGAGCATCAGCGGCCGTCCATAAACCGCGCTACCCGCGGCGCGGTGGCCGGGCGCACCGGGTAATCAGCTGGGGTCCGTCTCGGCCCTAGAGCCCGGCCGGGCCTGAAGCGCTAGGCCCCACACGGCCACCGCGGCCTGGCTCAATTTTCAAAGCCCTTCCCCGGGTGCCAAATTCTCACAACGGCACCGGGCCTGAGGCACTAGGGAGGGAGAGGGGAGGGAGGGACAGAGAGGAAAACAGGGAGAGACAGGGGGAGGGACAGAGAGAGGGGGAGGGAGAGAGAGAGAGGGTCAGGGAGGGAAAGAGTGACACAGAGCGCGTGAGCGGCAGCGCCCGGCCGTAAACCGCGCGCCCCAAAATTGCCCTGGCAACGCCGGGCCCCCCCAGCTAGTATTGTTATAAATCTCATCATTCATCAAGAAACTACTCGTGAAATAATGCTAGACGGCCAGCTGGTGGCGCCGTCCAAGGAGTATAAATACACAGGCATCGGCCCCAGCTTTCCAGGGACATTTTGTAAGACAAGGAACTAGTGAAGTACAACTAGACCTCCATGTTCTGAAACAAGTTGATCAAAGCCTTGCTTTATGCTCAAACCAAGTGCGTAGTGAGTTTTATTACATCACATATATATGTTACTAGCTGGAGTGCCCGACGGTGCCGAGGCTTTTTCGAGGGCATGTTGTTGTTGGAAGAGAGAGAGAGAGCGACTTTGGGGGAAGAGAGAGAGCGACTGGGGGGGAAGAGAGAGAGCGACTGGGGGGGAAGAGAGAGAACGACTGGGGGGGGAAGAGAGAGAGCGACTGGGGGGGGGGGGAAGAGAGAGAGCGACTGGGGGGAAGAGAGAGAGCGACTGGGGGGAAGAGAGAGAGCGACTGGGGGGGAAGAGAGAGAGCGACTGGGGGGGAAGAGAGAGAGCGACTGGGGGGGGAAGAGAGAGAGCGACTGGGGGGGAAGAGAGAGCGACTGGGGAGGGAGAGAGTGACTGGGGG
>NW_028227026.1:0-19161 GCF_052327205.1 Somniosus microcephalus
ATCGCGGGGAGTGAGAGAGATCGCGGGGAGTGGAGGAGAGATCGCGGGGGTGAGAGAGATCGCGGGGGGAGTGAGAGAGATCGCGGGGAGTGAGAGAGATCGCGGGAGTGAGAGAGATCGCGGGGGGTGAGAGAGATCGCGGGGAGTGAGAGAGATCGCGGGGAGTGAGAGAGATCGCGGGGAGGAGAGAGATCGCGGGGAGTGAGAGAGATAGCGGGGGAGTGAGAGTGATCGCGGGGGTGAGAGAGATCGCGGGGAGTGAGAGAGATCGCGGGGGGTGAGAGAGATCGCGGGGGAATGAGAGAGATCGCGGGGGAGTGAGAGAGATCGCGGGGATGTGAGATGAGATCGCGGAGGAGAGAGATCCGGGGAGGAGAGAGATCGCGGGGGGGTGAGAGAAGATCTGCGGGGAGTGAGAGAGATCGTCGGGGGAGTGAGAGAGATCCGCGGGGAGTGAGAGAGATCGCGGGGGTGTGAGAGAGATCGCGGGGGGTGAGAGAGATCGCGGGAGTGAGAGAGATCGCGGGGGGAGTGAGAGAGATCGCGGGGAGTGAGAGATCTCGGGAGAGAGAGATCGCGGGGAGTGAGAGAGATCGCGGGAGGTGTGCGTGAGATCGCGGGGAGTGAGAGAGATCGCGGGGGTGAGAGAGATCGCGGGGAGTGAGAGAGATCGCGGGGCGGTGAGAGAGATCGCGGGGAGGGTGAGAGAGATCGCGGGGAGTGAGAGAGATCGCGGGGGAGTGAGAGAGATCGCGGGGAGTGAGAGAGATCGCGGGGAGTGAGAGAGATCGCGGGAGTGAGAGAGATCGCGGGGAGTGAGAGAGATCGCGGGGGTGAGAGAGATCGCGGGGAGTGAGAGAGATCGCGGGGAGTGAGAGAGATCGCGGGGAGTGAGAGAGATCGCGGAGGGAGTGAGAGAGATCGCGGGGAGTGAGAGAGATCGCGGGGAGTGAGAGAGATCGCGGGGGGTGAGAGAGATCGCGGGGAGTGAGAGAGATCGCGGGGAGTGAGAGAGATCGCGGGGGGGGAGAGAGATCGCGGGGAGTGAGAGAGATCGCGGGGGAGTGAGAGAGATCGCGGGGAGAGAGAGAGATCGCGGGGAGTGAGAGAGATCGCGGGGAGTGAGAGAGATCGCGGGGAGTGAGAGAGATCGCGGGGGTGAGAGAGATCGCGGGGGGTGAGAGAGGTCGCGTGGGGGTTGAGAGAGATCGCGGGGGTGAGAGAGATCACGGGGTGTGAGAGAGATCGCGGGGGGTGAGAGAGATCGCGGGGGGTGAGAGAGATCGCGGGGGTGTGAGAGAGATCGCGGGAAGTGAGAGAGATCGCGGGGAGTGAGAGAGATCGCGGGGAGTGAGAGAGATCGCGGGGAGTGAGAGAGATCGCAGGGGGTGAGAGAGATCGCGGGGAGTGAGAGAGATCGCGGGGAGTGAGAGAGATCGCGGTGGGGTGAGAGAGATCGCGGGGAGTGAGAGAGATCGCGGGGGAGTGAGAGAGATCGCGGGGTGTGAGAGAGATCGCAGGGAGTGAGAGAGAACACGGGGGTTGAGAGAGATCGCGGGGAGTGAGAGAGATCGCGGGGTGAGTGAGATCGCGGGGTGTGAGAGAGATCTCGGGGATGAGAGAGATCGCGGGGAGTGAGAGAGATCGCGGGGAGTGAGAGAGATCGCGGGGAGTGAGAGAGATCGCGGGGAGTGAGAGAGATCGCGGGGTGTGAGAGAGATCGCGGGGAGTGAGAGAGATCGCGGGGGGTGAGAGAGATCGAGGGGAGTGAGAGAGATCGCGGGGAGTGAGATAGATCGCGGGGAGTGAGAGAGATAGCGGGGAGTGAGAGAGATCGCGGGGAGTGAGAGAGATCGCGGGGAGTGAGAGAGATCGCGGGGAGTGAGAGAGATCGCGGGGGGGGTGAGAGAGATCGCGGGGAGTGAGAGAGATCGCGGGGAGTGAGAGAGATCGCGGGGAGTGAGAGAGATCGCGGGGAGTGAGAGAGATCGCGGGGAGTGAGAGAGATCGCGGTGGGTGAGAGAGATCGCGGGGGGTGAGAGAGATCGCGGGGGGTGAGAGAGATCTCGGGGATGAGAGAGATCGCGGGGAGTGAGAGAGATCGCAGGGGGTGAGAGAGATCGCGGGGAGTGAGAGAGGTGAGTGAGGGGGACTGAGAGTCGGTGAGTGAGGGGGAACTGAGGGTCGGTGAGTGAGGGGAGACTGAGAGTCGGTGAGATCGCGGGGGGTGAGAGAGATCGCGGGGGGTGAGAGAGATCGCGGGGGGTGCGTGAGATCGCGGGGAGTGAGAGAGATCGCGGGGGGTGAGAGAGATCGCGGGGAGTGAGAGAGATCGCGGGGAGTGAGAGAGATCGCGGGGTGTGAGAGAGATCGCGGGGAGTGAGAGAGATCGCGGGGAGTGAGAGAGATCGCGGGGGGCGAGAGAGATCGCGGGGAGTGAGAGTGATCGCGGGGAGTGAGAGAGATCGCAGGGAGTGAGAGAGATCGCGGGGAGTGAGAGAGATCGCGGGGGGTGAGAGAGATCGCGGGGGGTGAGAGAGATCGAGCAGGGAGAGAGAGAGAGATCGCGGGGAGTGAGAGAGATCGCGGGGGGTCAGAGAGATCGCGGGGAGTGAGAGAGATCGCGGGGGGTGAGAGAGATCGCGGGGAGTGAGAGAGATCGCGGGGGTGAGAGAGATCGCGGGGAGTGAGAGAGATCGCGGGGGGTGAGAGAGATCGCGGGGGGTGAGAGAGATCGCGGGGAGTGAGAGAGATCGCGGGGAGTGAGAGAGATCGCGGGGAGTGAGAGAGATCGCGGGGGGTCAGAGAGATCGCGGGGGTCAGAGAGATCGCGGGGGGGGTGAGAGAGATCGCGGGGGGTGAGAGAGAACGCGGGGAGTGAGAGAGATCGCGGGGGTGAGAGAGATCGCGGGGAGTGAGAGAGATCGCGGGGAGTGAGAGAGATCGCGGGGAGTGAGAGAGATCGCGGGGGGTGAGAGAGATCGCGGGGGGTGAGAGAGATGGCGGGGAGTGAGAGAGATCGCGGGGAGTGAGAGAGATCGCGGGGGTTGAGAGAGATCGCGGGGAGTGAGAGAGATCGCGGGGAGTGAGAGAGATCGCGGGGTGTGAGAGAGATGGCGGGGAGTGAGAGAGATCGCAGGGAGTGAGAGAGATCACGGGGGTTGAGAGAGATCGCGGGGAGAGGGAGAGATCTCGGGGGTGAGTGAGATCGCGGGGAGTGAGAGAGATCGCGGGGAGTGAGAGAGATCGCGGGGAGTGAGAGAGATCGCGGGGGGTGAGAGAGATCGAGGGGAGTGAGAGAGATCGCGGGGAGTGAGAGAGATCGCGGGGAGTGAGAGAGATCGCGGGGAGTGAGAGAGATAGCGGGGAGTGAGAGTGATCGCGGGGGGTGAGAGAGATCGCGGGGAGTGAGAGAGATCGCGGGGACTGAGAGAGATCGCGGGGAGTGAGAGAGATCGCGGGGTGTGAGAGAGATCGCGGGGAGTGAGAGAGATCGCGGGGAGTGAGAGAGATCGCGGGGGGTGAGAGAGATCGCGGGGGGTGAGAGAGATCGCGGGGAGTGAGAGAGATCGCGGGGGGTGAGAGAGATCGCGGGGGGTGAGAGAGATCGCGGGGCGTGAGAGAGATCGCGGGGAGTGAGAGAGATCGCGGGGAGTGAGAGAGATCGCGGGGAGTGAGAGAGATCGCGGGGAGTGAGAGAGATCGCGGGGAGTGAGAGAGATCGCGGGGAGTGAGAGAGATCGCGGTGGGTGAGAGAGATCGCGGGGGGTGAGAGAGATCGCGGGGGGTGAGAGAGATCGCGGGGAGTGAGAGAGATCGCGGGGGGTGAGAGAGATCGCGGGGAGTGAGAGAGATCTCGGGGATGAGAGAGATCGCGGGGGGTGCGTGAGATCGCGGGGGGTGAGAGAGATCGCGGGGGGTGAGAGAGATCGCGGGGGGTGAGAGAGATCGCGGGGGGTGCGTGAGATCGCGGGGGGTGAGAGAGATCGCGGGAGTGAGAGAGATCGCGGGGAGTGAGAGAGATCGCGGGGGGAGAGAGAGATCGCGGGGAGTGAGAGAGATCGCGGGGAGTGAGAGAGATCGCGGGGAGTGAGAGAGATCGCGGGGAGTGAGAGAGATCGCGGGGAGTGAGAGAGATCGCGGGGAGTGAGAGAGATCGCGGGGAGTGAGAGAGATCGCGGGGAGTGAGCGAGATCGCGGGGAGTGAGAGAGATCGCGGGGAGTGAGAGAGATCGCGGGGGGTGAGAGAGATCGCGGGGGGTGAGAGAGATCGCGGGGAGTGAGAGAGATCGCGGGGGGTGAGAGAGATCGCGGGGAGTGAGAGAGATCGCGGGGAGTGAGAGAGATCGCGGGGAGTGAGAGAGATCGCGGGGGGTGAGAGAGATCGCGGGGAGTGAGAGAGATCGCGGGGAGTGAGAGAGATCGCGGGGGGGGAGAGAGATCGCGGGGAGTGAGAGAGATCGCGGGGAGTGAGAGAGATCGCGGGGAGAGAGAGAGATCGCGGGGAGTGAGAGAGATCGCGGGGAGTGAGAGAGATCGCGGGGAGTGAGAGAGATCGCGGGGAGTGAGAGAGATCGCGGGGAGTGAGAGAGATCGCGGGGGGTGAGAGAGGTCGCGGGGGATGAGAGAGGTCGCGGGGTGTGAGAGAGATCGCGGGGGGTGAGAGAGATCGCGGGGGGTGAGAGAGATCGCGGGGGGTGAGAGAGATCGCGGGGGGTGAGAGAGATCGCGGGGAGTGAGAGAGATCGCGGGGAGTGAGAGAGATCGCGGGGAGTGAGAGAGATCGCAGGGGGTGAGAGAGATCGCGGGGAGTGAGAGAGATCGCGGGGAGTGAGAGAGATCGCGGTGGGTGAGAGAGATCGCGGGGGGTGAGAGAGATCGCGGGGGGTGAGAGAGATCGCGGGGAGTGAGAGAGATCGCGGGGAGTGAGAGAGATCGCGGGGAGTGAGAGAGATCGCGGGGAGTGAGAGAGATCGCGGGGAGTGAGAGAGATCCCGGGGGGTGAGAGAGATCGCGGGGAGTGAGAGAGATCGCGGGGAGTGAGAGAGATCGCGGGGGGTGAGAGAGATCGCGGGGAGTGAGAGAGATCGCGGGGAGTGAGAGAGATCGCGGGGAGTGAGAGAGATCGCGGGGGGTGAGAGAGATCGCGGGGAGTGAGCGAGATCGCGGGGGGTGAGAGAGATCGCGGGGGGTGAGAGAGATAGCGGGGAGTGAGAGAGATCGCGGGCAGTGAGAGAGATCGCAGGGGGTGAGAGAGATCGCGGGGAGTGAGAGAGATCACGGGGTGTGAGAGAGATCGCGGTGGGTGAGAGAGATCGTGGGGAGTGAGAGAGATCGCGGGGGGTGAGAGAGATCGCAGGGGGTGAGAGAGATAGCGGGGAGTGAGAGAGATCGCGGGGAGTGAGAGTGATCGCGGGGAGTGAGAGAGATCGCGGGGAGTGAGAGAGATCGCAGGGGGTGAGAGAGATCGCGGGGAGTGAGAGAGATCGCGGGGAGTGAGAGAGATCGCGGGGAGTGAGAGAGATCGCGGGGGGTGAGAGAGATCGCGGGGTGTGAGAGAGATCGCGGGGAGTGAGAGAGATCGCGGGGAGTGAGAGAGATCGCGGGGAGTGAGAGAGATCGCGGGAAGTGAGAGAGATCGCGGGGAGTGAGAGAGATCGCGGGGAGTGAGAGAGATCGCGGGGAGTGAGAGAGATCGCGGGGAGTGAGAGAGATCGCGGGGAGTGAGAGAGATCGCGGGGGGTGAGAGAGATCGCGGGGAGTGAGAGAGATCGCGGGGAGTGAGAGAGATCGCGGGGAGTGAGAGAGATCGCGGGGGGTGAGGGAGATCGCGGGGAGTGAGAGAGATCGCGGGGAGTGAGAGAGAACGCGGGGAGTGAGAGAGATCGCGGGGTGTGAGAGAGATCGCGGGGTGTGAGAGAGATCGCGGAGGGTGAGAGAGATCGCGGGGGGTGAGAGAGATCGCTGGGAGTGAGAGAGATCGCGGGGGGTGAGAGAGATCGCGGGGAGTGGGAGAGGGAGTGGGAGAGATCGCGGGGAGTGAGAGAGATCGCGGGGGGTGAGAGAGATCGCGGGGGGTGAGAGAGATCGCGGGGATTGAGAGAGATCGCGGGGAGTGGGAGAGATCGCGGGGGGTGAGAGAGATCGCGGGGAGTGAGAGAGATCGCGAGGAGTGGGAGAGATCGCGGGGAGTGAGAGAGATCGCGGGGGGTGAGAGAGATCGCGGGGGGTGAGAGAGATCGCGGGGAGTGAGAGAGATCGCGGGGAGTGGGCGAGATCGCGGGGAGTGAGAGAGATCGCGGGGAGTGAGAGAGATCGCGGGGAGTGAGAGAGATCGCGGGGAGTGAGAGATCGCGGGGAGTGAGAGAGATCGCGGGGGTGAGAGAGATCGCGGGGGGTGAGAGATCGCGGGGAGTGAGAGAGATCGCGGGGAGTGAGAGAGATCGCGGGGGTTGAGAGAGATCGCGGGGAGTGAGAGAGATCGCGGGGAGTGAGAGAGATCGCGGGGGGTGAGAGAGATCGCGGGGGGTGAGAGAGATCGCGGGGGGTGAGAGAGATCGCGGGGTGTGAGAGAGATCGCGGGGAGTGAGAGAGATCGCGGGGAGTGAGAGAGATCGCGGGGAGTGAGAGAGATCGCGGGGAGTGAGAGAGATCGCGGGGAGTGAGAGAGATCGCGGGGGGTGCGTGAGATCGCGGGGGGTGAGAGAGATCGCGGGGTGTGAGAGAGATCGCGGGGGGTGAGAGAGATCGCGGGGGGTGAGAGAGATCGCGGGGGGTGCGTGAGATCGCGGGGGGTGAGAGAGATCGCGGGGGGTGAGAGAGATCGCGGGGGGTGAGAGAGATCGCGGGGAGTGAGAGAGATCGCGGTGAGTGAGAGAGATCGCGGGGAGTGAGAGTGATCGCGGGGGGTGAGAGAGATCGCGGGGAGTGAGAGAGATCGCGGGGAGTGAGAGAGATCGCGGGGAGTGAGAGAGATCGCGGGGAGTGAGAGAGATCGCGGGGAGTGAGAGAGATCGCGGGGGGTGAGAGAGATCGCGGGGGGTGAGAGAGATCGCGGGGAGTGAGAGAGATCGCGGGGGGTGAGAGAGATCGCGGGGAGAGAGAGAGATCGCGGGGAGTGAGAGAGATCGCGGGAAGTGAGAGAGATCGCGGGGAGTGAGAGAGATCGCGGGGAGTGAGAGAGATCGCGGGGAGTGAGAGAGATCGCGGGGGGTGAGAGTGATCGCAGGGAGTGAGAGAGATCGCGGGGAGTGAGAGAGATCGCGGGGTGTGAGAGAGATGGCGGGGAGTGAGAGAGATCGCGGGAGTGAGAGAGATCGCGGGGGTTGAGAGAGATCGCGGGGGAGTGAGGGAGATCGCGGGGAGTGAGAGAGATCGCGGGGACTGAGAGAGATCGCGGGGTGTGAGAGAGATCGCGGGCGGTGAGAGAGATCGCGGGCGGTGAGAGAGATCGCGGGGAGTGAGAGATATCGCGGGGAGTGAGAGAGATCGCGGGGAGTGAGAGAGATCGCGGGGAGTGAGAGAGATCGCGGGGAGTGAGAGAGATCGCGGGGTTGAGAGAGATCGCGGGGAGTGAGAGAGATCGCGGGGAGTGAGAGAGATAGCGGGGAGTGAGAGAGATCGCGGGGAGTGAGAGAGATCGCGGGGGGGTGAGAGAGATCGCGGGGAGTGAGAGAGATCGCGTGGCGTGAGAGAGATCGCGGGGAGTGAGAGAGACCGCGGGGGTGAGAGAGATCGCGGGGAGTGAGAGAGATCGCGGGGGGTGCGTGAGATCGCGGGGAGTGAGAGAGATCGCGGGGGGTGAGAGAGATCGCGGGGGGTGAGAGAGATCGCGGGGAGTGAGAGAGATCGCGGGGAGTGGGAGAGATCGCGGGGAGTGAGAGAGATCGCGGGGGGTGAGAGAGATCGCGGGGGGTGAGAGAGATCGCGGGGAGTGAGAGAGATCGCGGGGAGTGGGAGAGATCGCGGGGAGTGAGAGAGATCGCGGGGAGTGAGAGAGATCGCGGGGAGTGAGAGAGATCGCGGGGGGTGAGAGTGATCGCGGGGAGTGAGAGAGATCGCGGGGAGTGAGAGAGATCGCGGGGAGTGAGAGATCGCGGGGAGTGAGAGAGATCGCGGGGAGTGAGAGAGATCGCGGGGGGTGAGAGAGATCGCGGGGAGTGAGAGAGATCGCGGGGAGTGAGAGAGATCGCGGGGGGTGAGAGAGATCGCGGGGGGTGAGAGAGATCGCGGGGAGTGAGAGAGATCGCGGGGAGTGAGAGAGATCGCGGGGAGTGAGAGAGATCGCGGGGAGTGAGAGAGATCGCGGGGAGTGAGAGAGATCGCGGTGGGTGAGAGAGATCGCGGGGAGTGAGAGAGATCGCGGGGGGTGAGAGAGATCGCGGGGAGTGAGAGAGATCGCGGGGAGTGAGAGAGATCGCGGGGAGTGAGAGAGATCGCGGGGAGTGAGAGAGATCCCGGGGGGTGAGAGAGATCGCGGGGAGTGAGAGAGATCGCGGGGAGTGAGAGAGATCGCGGGGGGTGAGAGAGATCGCGGGGAGTGAGAGAGATCGCGGGGAGTGAGAGAGATCGCGGGGAGTGAGAGAGATCGCGGGGGGTGAGAGAGATCGCGGGGAGTGAGCGAGATCGCGGGGGGTGAGAGAGATAGCGGGGAGTGAGAGAGATCGCGGGCAGTGAGAGAGATCGCAGGGGGTGAGAGAGATCGCGGGGAGTGAGAGAGATCACGGGGTGTGAGAGAGATCGCGGTGGGTGAGAGAGATCGTGGGGAGTGAGAGAGATCGCGGGGGGTGAGAGAGATCGCAGGGGGTGAGAGAGATAGCGGGGAGTGAGAGAGATCGCGGGGAGTGAGAGTGATCGCGGGGAGTGAGAGAGATCGCGGGGAGTGAGAGAGATCGCAGGGGGTGAGAGAGATCGCGGGGAGTGAGAGAGATCGCGGGGAGTGAGAGAGATCGCGGGGAGTGAGAGAGATCGCGGGGGGTGAGAGAGATCGCGGGGTGTGAGAGAGATCGCGGGGAGTGAGAGAGATCGCGGGGAGTGAGAGAGATCGCGGGGAGTGAGAGAGATCGCGGGAAGTGAGAGAGATCGCGGGGAGTGAGAGAGATCGCGGGGAGTGAGAGAGATCGCGGGGAGTGAGAGAGATCGCGGGGAGTGAGAGAGATCGCGGGGGGTGAGAGAGATCGCGGGGAGTGAGAGAGATCGCGGGGAGTGAGAGAGATCGCGGGGGGTGAGGGAGATCGCGGGGAGTGAGAGAGATCGCGGGGAGTGAGAGAGAACGCGGGGAGTGAGAGAGATCGCGGGGTGTGAGAGAGATCGCGGAGGGTGAGAGAGATCGCGGGGGGTGAGAGAGATCGCGGGGGGTGAGAGAGATCGCTGGGAGTGAGAGAGATCGCGGGGGGTGAGAGAGATCGCGGGGAGTGGGAGAGATCGCGGGGAGTGAGAGAGATCGCGGGGGGTGAGAGAGATCGCGGGGGGTGAGAGAGATCGCGGGGATTGAGAGAGATCGCGGGGAGTGGGAGAGATCGCGGGGGGTGAGAGAGATCGCGGGGAGTGAGAGAGATCGCGAGGAGTGGGAGAGATCGCGGGGAGTGAGAGAGATCGCGGGGGGTGAGAGAGATCGCGGGGGGTGAGAGAGATCGCGGGGAGTGAGAGAGATCGCGGGGAGTGGGCGAGATCGCGGGGAGTGAGAGAGATCGCGGGGAGTGAGAGAGATCGCGGGGAGTGAGAGAGATCGCGGGGAGTGAGAGATCGCGGGGAGTGAGAGAGATCGCGGGGGTGAGAGAGATCGCGGGGGGTGAGAGATCGCGGGGAGTGAGAGAGATCGCGGGGAGTGAGAGAGATCGCGGGGAGTGAGAGAGATCGCGGGGAGTGAGAGAGATCGCGGGGAGTGAGAGAGATCGCGGGGGGTGAGAGAGATCGCGGGGGGTGAGAGAGATCGCGGGGGGTGAGAGAGATCGCGGGGGGTGAGAGAGATCGCGGGGAGTGAGAGAGATCGCGGGGAGTGAGAGAGATCGCGGGGAGTGAGAGAGATCGCGGGGAGTGAGAGAGATCGCGGGGAGTGAGAGAGATCGCGGGGGGTGCGTGAGATCGCGGGGGGTGAGAGAGATCGCGGGGTGTGAGAGAGATCGCGGGGGGTGAGAGAGATCGCGGGGGGTGAGAGAGATCGCGGGGGGTGCGTGAGATCGCGGGGGGTGAGAGAGATCGCGGGGGGTGAGAGAGATCGCGGGGGGTGAGAGAGATCGCGGGGAGTGAGAGAGATCGCGGTGAGTGAGAGAGATCGCGGGGAGTGAGAGTGATCGCGGGGGGTGAGAGAGATCGCGGGGAGTGAGAGAGATCGCGGGGAGTGAGAGAGATCGCGGGGAGTGAGAGAGATCGCGGGGAGTGAGAGAGATCGCGGGGAGTGAGAGAGATCGCGGGGAGTGAGAGAGATCGCGGGGAGTGAGAGAGATCGCGGGGAGTGAGAGAGATCGCGGGGAGTGAGAGAGATCGCGGGGGGTGAGAGAGATCGCGGGGAGTGAGAGAGATCGCGGGGAGTGAGAGAGATCGCGGGGGGTGAGAGAGATCGCGGGGAGTGAGAGAGATCGCGGGGAGTGAGAGAGATCGCGGGGGGTGAGAGAGATCGCGGGGAGTGAGAGAGATCGCGGGGAGAGAGAGAGATCGCGGGGAGTGAGAGAGATCGCGGGGAGTGAGAGAGATCGCGGGAAGTGAGAGAGATCGCGGGGAGAGAGAGAGATCACGGGGAGTGAGAGAGATCGCGGGGAGTGAGAGAGATCGCGGGGAGTGAGAGAGATCGCGGGGAGTGAGAGAGATCGCGGGGAGAGAGAGAGATCGCGGGGAGTGAGAGAGATCGCGGGGAGTGAGAGAGATCGCGGGGGGTGAGAGAGATCGCAGGGGGTGAGAGAGATCGCGGGAAGTGAGAGAGATCGCGGGGGGTGAGAGAGATCGCGGGGGGTGAGAGAGATCGCGGGGAGTGAGAGAGATCGCGGGGGGTGAGAGAGATCGCGGGGAGAGAGAGAGATCACGGGGAGTGAGAGAGATCGCGGGAAGTGAGAGAGATCGCGGGGAGTGAGAGAGATCGCGGGGAGTGAGAGAGATCGCGGGGAGTGAGAGAGATCGCGGGGGGTGAGAGTGATCGCAGGGAGTGAGAGAGATCGCGGGGAGTGAGAGAGATCGCGGGGTGTGAGAGAGATGGCGGGGAGTGAGAGAGATCGCGGGAGTGAGAGAGATCGCGGGGGTTGAGAGAGATCGCGGGGAGTGAGGGAGATCGCGGGGAGTGAGAGAGATCGCGGGGACTGAGAGAGATCGCGGGGTGTGAGAGAGATCGCGGGCGGTGAGAGAGATCGCGGGCGGTGAGAGAGATCGCGGGGAGTGAGAGATATCGCGGGGAGTGAGAGAGATCGCGGGGAGTGAGAGAGATCGCGGGGAGTGAGAGAGATCGCGGGGTTGAGAGAGATCGCGGGGAGTGAGAGAGATCGCGGGGAGTGAGAGAGATAGCGGGGAGTGAGAGAGATCGCGGGGAGTGAGAGAGATCGCGGGGGGGTGAGAGAGATCGCGGGGAGTGAGAGAGATCGCGTGGCGTGAGAGAGATCGCGGGGAGTGAGAGAGACCGCGGGGGTGAGAGAGATCGCGGGGAGTGAGAGAGATCGCGGGGGGTGAGAGAGATCGCGGGGAGTGAGAGAGATCGCGGGGAGTGGGAGAGATCGCGGGGAGTGAGAGAGATCGCGGGGGGTGAGAGAGATCGCGGGGGGTGAGAGAGATCGCGGGGAGTGAGAGAGATCGCGGGGAGTGGGAGAGATCGCGGGGAGTGAGAGAGATCGCGGGGAGTGAGAGAGATCGCGGGGAGTGAGAGAGATCGCGGGGGGTGAGAGTGATCGCGGGGAGTGAGAGAGATCGCGGGGAGTGAGAGAGATCGCGGGGAGTGAGAGATCGCGGGGAGTGAGAGAGATCGCGGGGAGTGAGAGAGATCGCGGGGGGTGAGAGAGATCGCGGGGAGTGAGAGAGATCGCGGGGAGTGAGAGAGATCGCGGGGGGTGAGAGAGATCGCGGGGGGTGAGAGAGATCGCGGGGAGTGAGAGAGATCGCGGGGAGTGAGAGAGATCGCGGGGAGTGAGAGAGATCGCGGGGAGTGAGAGAGATCGCGGGGTGTGAGAGAGATCGCGGGGGGTGCGTGAGATCGCGGGGGGTGAGAGAGATCGCGGGGTGTGAGAGAGATCGCGGGAAGTGAGAGAGATCGCGGGGGGTGAGAGAGATCGCGGGGTGTGAGAGAGATCGCGGGGAGTGAGAGAGATCGCGGGGGGTGAGAGAGATCGAGGGGAGTGAGAGAGATCGCGGGGGGTGAGAGAGATCGCGGGGAGTGAGAGAGATCGCGGGGAGTGAGAGAGATCGCGGGGAGTGAGAGAGATCGCGGGGGGTGAGAGAGATCGCGGGGGTGAGAGAGATCGCGGGGAGTGAGAGAGATCGCGGGGAGTGACAGAGATCGCGGGGGGTGAGAGAGATCGCGGGGGGTGAGAGAGATCGCGGGGGGTGAGAGAGATCGCGGGGAGTGAGAGAGATCGCGGGGGGTGAGAGAGATCGCGGGGGGTGAGAGAGATCGCGGGGAGTGAGAGAGATCGCGCGGGGTGAGAGAGATCGCGGGGGGTGAGAGAGATCGCGGGGGGTGAGAGAGATCGCGGGGAGTGAGAGAGATCGCGGGGCTAAGAGCGATCGCGGGGGGTGAGAGAGATCGCGGGGAGTGAGAGAGATCGCGGGGGGTGAGAGAGATCGCGGGGAGTGAGAGAGATCGCGGGGTGTGAGAGAGATCGCGGGGATGAGAGAGATCGCGGGGGGTGAGAGTGATCGCGGGGGGTGAGAGAGATCGCGGGGGGTGAGAGAGATCGCGGGGGGTGAGAGAGATCGCGGGGGGTGAGAGAGATCGCGGGGGGTGAGAGAGATCGCGGGGGGTGAGAGAGATCGCGGGGAGTGAGAGAGATCGCGGGGAGTGAGAGAGATCGCGGGGAGTGAGAGAGATCGCGGGGGGTGAGAGAGATCCCGGGGAGTGAGAGAGATCGCGGGGGGTGAGAGAGATCGCGGGGGTGAGAGAGATCGCGGGGGTGAGAGAGATCGCGGGGGTGAGAGAGATCGCGGGGGGTGAGAGAGATCGCGGGGATGAGAGAGATCGCGGGGGGTGAGAGAGATCGCGGGGGGTGAGAGAGATCGCGGGGAGAGAGAGAGATCGCGGGGAGCGAGAGAGATCGCGGGGAGCGAGAGAGATCGCGGGGGGCGAGAGAGATCGCGGGGAGAGAGAGAGATCGCGAGGAGCGAGAGAGATCGCGGGGAGCGAGAGAGATCGCGGGGAGCGAGAGAGATCGCGGGGAGCGAGGGAGATCGCGGGGGGCGAGAGAGATCGCGGGGGGCGAGAGAGATCGCGGGGTGCGAGAGAGATCGCGGGGAGCGAGAGAGATCGCGGGGTGTGAGAGAGATCGCGGGGAGCGAGAGAGATCGCGGGTGGCGAGAGAGATCGCGGGGTGCGAGAGAGATCGCGGGGAGAGAGAGAGATCGCGGGGAGAGAGAGAGATCGCGGGGAGTGAGAGAGATCGCGGGGAGAGAGAGAGTTCGCGGGGAGTGAGAGAGATCGCGGGGGGTGAGAGAGATCGCGGGGATTGAGAGAGATCGCGTGGCGTGAGAGAGATCGCGGGGAGTGAGAGAGATCGCGGGGAGTGAGAGAGATCGCGGGGAATGAGAGAGATCGCGGGGGGTGAGAGAGATCGCGGGGGTTGAGAGAGATCGCGGGGAGTGAGAGTGATCGCGTGGCGTGAGAGCGATCGCGGGGAGTTAGAGAGATCGCGGGGGGTGAGAGAGATCGCGGGGGGTGAGAGAGATCGCGGGGGGTGAGAGAGATCGCGGGGGGTGAGAGAGATCGCGGGGGGTGAGAGAGATCGTGGGGAGTGAGAGAGATCGCGGGGAGTGAGAGAGATCGCGGGGAGTGAGAGAGATCGCGGGGGGTGAGAGAGATCGCGGGGAGTGAGAGAGATCGCGGGGAGTGAGAGAGATCGCGGGGGGTGAGAGAGATCGCGGGGGTGAGAGAGATCGCGGGGGGTGAGAGAGATCGCGGGGATGAGAGAGATCGCGGGGGGTGAGAGAGATCGCGGGGAGAGAGAGAGATCGCGAGGAGCGAGAGAGATCGCGGGGAGCGAGAGAGATCGCGGGGAGCGAGAGAGATCGCGGGGAGAGAGAGAGATCGCGGGGAGCGAGAGAGATCGCGGGGAGCGAGGGAGATCGCGGGGGGCGAGAGAGATCGCGGGGGGCGAGAGAGATCGCGGGGAGCGAGAGAGATCGCGGGGAGCGAGAGAGATCGCGGGGTGTGAGAGAGATCGCGGGGAGTGAGAGAGATCGCGGGTGGCGAGAGAGATCGCGGGGTGCGAGAGAGATCGCGGGGAGCGAGAGAGATCGCGGGGTGTGAGAGAGATCGCGGGGAGTGAGAGAGATCGCGGGGAGTGAGAGAGATCGCGGGGAGCGAGAGAGATCGCGGGGAGCGAGAGAGATCGCGGTGAGAGAGATCGCGGGGAGTGAGAGAGATCGCGGGGTGTGAGAGAGATCGCGGGGAGTGAGAGAGATCGCGGGGAGTGAGAGAGATCGCGGGGTGTGAGAGAGATCGCGGGGAGTGAGAGAGATCGCGGGGCTTGTGAGAGATCGCGGGGAGTGAGAGAGTTCGCGGGGAGTGAGAGAGATCGCGGGGGGTGCGTGAGATCGCGGGGAGTGAGAGAGATCGCGCGAGGTGAGAGAGATCGCGGGGAGTGAGAGAGATCACGGGGAGCGAGAGAGATCGCGGGTGGTGAGAGAGATCGCGGGGGGTGGAGAAATCGCGGGGGGTGAGAGAGATCGCGGGTGGTGAGAGAGAACGCGGGGGGTCAGAGCGATCGCGGGGGGTGAGAGAGATCGCGGGGGTGAGAGAGATCGCGGGGGGTGAGAGAGATCGCGGGGATGAGAGAGATCGCGGGGGGTGAGAGAGATCGCGGGGAGAGAGAGAGATCGCGGGGAGAGAGAGAGATCGCAGGGAGTGAGAGAGATCGCGGGGGTTGAGAGAGTTCGCGGGGAGTGAGAGAGATCGCGGGGGGTGAGAGAGATCGCGGGGATTGAGAGAGATCGCGTGGCGTGAGAGAGATCGCGGGGAGTGAGAGAGATCGCGGGGAGTGAGAGAGATCGCGGGGAGTGAGAGAGATCGCGGGGAATGAGAGAGATCGCGGGGAGTGAGAGAGATCGCGGGGGGTCAGAGAGATCGCGGGGAGTGAGAGAGATCGCGGGGAGTGAGAGAGATCACGGGCGGTGAGAGAGATCACGGGCGGTGAGAGAGATCGCGGGGAGTGAGAGAGGCCGCGGGGAGTGAGAGAGATCGCGGGGGGTGAGAGAGATCGCGGGGGTGAGAGAGATCGCGGGGAGTGAGAGAGATCGCGGGGAGTGAGAGAGATCGCGGGGAGTGAGAGAGATCGCGGTGGGTGAGAGAGATCGCGGGGGGTGAGAGAGATCGCGGGGGGTGAGAGAGATCTCGGGGATGAGAGAGATCTCGGGGATGAGAGAGATCGCGGGGGGTGAGAGAGATCGCGGGGGGTGCGTGAGATCGCGGGGGGTGAGAGAGATCGCGGGAGTGAGAGAGATCGCGGGGAGTGAGAGAGATCGCGGGGGGTGAGAGAGATCGCGGGGGTGAGAGAGATCGCGGGGAGTGAGAGAGATCGCGGGGAGTGAGAGAGATCGCGGGGAGTGAGAGAGATCGCGGGGAGTGAGAGAGATCGCGGGGAGTGAGAGAGATCGCGGGGAGTGAGAGAGATCGCGGGGAGTGAGAGAGATCGCGGGGAGTGAGCGAGATCGCGGGGAGTGAGAGAGATCGCGGGGAGTGAGAGAGATCGCGGGGGGTGAGAGAGATCGCGGGGGGTGAGAGAGATCGCGGGGAGTGAGAGAGATCGCGGGGGGTGAGAGAGATCGCGGGGGGTGAGAGAGATCGCGGGGCGTGAGAGAGATCGCGGGGAGTGAGAGAGATCGCGGGGAGTGAGAGAGATCGCGGGGGGTGAGAGAGATCGCGGGGAGTGAGAGAGATCGCGGGGAGTGAGAGAGATCGCGGGGGGGGAGAGAGATCGCGGGGAGTGAGAGAGATCGCGGGGAGTGAGAGAGATCGCGGGGAGAGAGAGAGATCGCGGGGAGTGAGAGAGATCGCGGGGAGTGAGAGAGATCGCGGGGAGTGAGAGAGATCGCGGGGAGTGAGAGAGATCGCGGGGAGTGAGAGAGATCGCGGGGAGTGAGAGAGATCGCGGGGGGTGAGAGAGGTCGCGGGGGATGAGAGAGGTCGCGGGGTGTGAGAGAGATCGCGGGGGGTGAGAGAGATCGCGGGGGGTGAGAGAGATCGCGGGGGGTGAGAGAGATCGCGGGGGGTGAGAGAGATCGCGGGGAGTGAGAGAGATCGCGGGGAGTGAGAGAGATCGCGGGGAGTGAGAGAGATCGCGGGGGGTGAGAGAGATCGCGGGGAGTGAGAGAGATCGCGGGGAGTGAGAGAGATCGCGGTGGGTGAGAGAGATCGCGGGGAGTGAGAGAGCTCGCGGGGGGTGAGAGAGATCGCGGGGAGTGAGAGAGATCGCGGGGAGTGAGAGAGATCGCGGGGAGTGAGAGAGATCGCGGGGGGTGAGAGAGATCGCGGGGAGTGAGAGAGATCGCGGGGGGTGAGAGAGATCGCGGGGGGTGAGAGAGATAGCGGGGAGTGAGAGAGATCGCGGGCAGTGAGAGAGATCGCAGGGGGTGAGAGAGATCGCGGGGAGTGAGAGAGATCACGGGGTGTGAGAGAGATCGCGGTGGGTGAGAGAGATCGTGGGGAGTGAGAGAGATCGCGGGGGGTGAGAGAGATCGCAGGGGGTGAGAGAGATAGCGGGGAGTGAGAGAGATCGCGGGGAGTGAGAGTGATCGCGGGGAGTGAGAGAGATCGCGGGGAGTGAGAGAGATCGCAGGGGTGAGAGAGATCGCGGGGAGTGAGAGAGATCGCGGGGAGTGAGAGAGATCGCGGGGAGTGAGAGAGATCGCGGGGGGTGAGAGAGATCGCGGGGTGTGAGAGAGATCGCGGGGAGTGAGAGAGATCGCGGGGAGTGAGAGAGATCGCGGGGAGTGAGAGAGATCGCGGGAAGTGAGAGAGATCGCGGGGAGTGAGAGAGATCGCGGGGAGTGAGAGAGATCGCGGGGAGTGAGAGAGATCGCGGGGAGTGAGAGAGATCGCGGGGAGTGAGAGAGATCGCGGGGGGTGAGAGATCGCGGGAGTGAGAGATCGCGGGGAGTGAGAGAGATCGCGGGGGTGAGGGAGATCGCGGGGAGTGAGAGAGATCGCGGGAGTGAGAGAGAACGCGGGGAGTGAGAGAGATCGCGGTGTGAGAGAGATCGCGGAGGTGAGAGAGAGTCGCGGGGGTGAGAGAGATCGCGGGGTGAGAGATCGCTGGAGTGAGAGAGATCGCGGGGGTGAGAGATCGCGGGGAGTGGGAGAGATCGCGGGGAGTGAGAGAGATCGCGGGGTGAGAGAGATCGCGGGGTGAGAGAGATCGCGGGGATTGAGAGAGTCGCGGGATGGGAGATGCGCGGGGTGAGAGAGATCGCGGGGAGTGAGAGAGATCGCGAGGAGTGGAGAGATCGCGGGAGTGAGAGAGATCGCGGGGGTGAGAGAGATCGCGGGGTGAGAGATCGCGGGAGTGGCGAGATCGCGGGAGTGAGAGAGATCGCGGGAGTGAGAGATCGCGGGAGTGAGAGAGATCGCGGGGAGTGAGAGATCGCGGGAGTGGTGAGAGCGCGGGTGGAGTGATCGCGGGGTGAGAGAGCGCGGGGGAGTGAGATGAGCGGGAGTGTGAGTGATCGAGGGGTTGAGTGAGTCGCGGGGAGTGAGAGGTGAGCGGGTGTTGAGAGGTGTTGAGGCGGGGAGTGGGTGTGTGGTGAGTGGTTGAGGGTGTGAGAGGGGAGGGTGGTGTGAGTGTGAGAGGAGGGGGTTGTTGAGGAGGGTGGGTGTTTGAGAGGGGGTGTGTGAGAGTGGTTGTGGTTGAGGAGGGTGGGGTGTGTTGAGAGGGGGTGGTTTGAGGAGGGGTGGTTGTGAGGGAGGGGTTGTGTGAGAGGGGGGAGGGTTGAGGGAGGGGGGTTGTGGTGAGAGGGGGTGTGTGTGAGAGTGGGTGTGTTGAGGAGGGGTGGGTGTGGTTGAGGAGGGGTGGGTTGGTGTGAGAGGGTGGTGTTGAGAGGTGGTGTGGTGAGAGTGGGGTGGTGTTGAGAGTGTGTTGTGAGGAGTGGTTGTGTGAGAGGTGGGTGTGTGTTGAGGGGGGGTGGTTGTGTGAGGGGGGTGTGTGTGAGGGTGGTTGTGAGGAGGTGGTGTTGAGGTTGAGTGTGTTGTGAGAGGGTGGGGTGTTGAGTGTGTTGAGGGTGTTGTGGGTTGAGAGTGTGGTGTTGAGAGGTGGTTGTTTGAGATGTGTTGTGTGATTGGTTTGAGAGGGTGGGTTGTTGAGAGTGGGTGTGTGAGAGGGGTTGTGGTGAGAGGTGGTTGTTGAGAGGTGGTGTGTGAGTGGGGTGTTGAGAGTTGTGTTGTGAGAGTGGTGTTGTGAGAGTGAGAGAGATTATTATTATTAGGTGTGTTTTGTTGAGATGAGAGAGATAGAAAGATGAGAGAGAGAGAAAAGATGAGAGAGATAGAAAGAGTGAGAGAGATAGAAAAGTGAGAGAGATAGAAAAGATGAGAGAGATAGAAAAGAGTGAGAGAGATAGAAAGAGTGAGAGAGATAGGAAGAGTGAGAGAGATAGAAAGATGAGAGAGATAGAAAAGATGAGAGAGATAGAAAAGTGAGAGAGAGAGAAAAGAGTGAGAGAGATAAAAAAGAGTGAGAGATAAAAAAGTGAGAGAGATAGAAAAAGTGAGAGAGATAGAAAAGAGTGAGAGAGATAGAAAAGAGTGAGAGAGATAGAAAAGAGTGAGAGAGATAGAAAAGAGTGAGAGAGATATAAAAATGAGAGAGATAGAAAGATGAGAGAGATAGAAAAGATGAGAGAGATAGAAAAGAGTGAGAGAGATAGAAAAGAGTGAGAGAGATAGAAAAGAGTGAGAGAGATAGAAAAGAGTGAGAGAGATAGAAAAGAGTGAGAGAGATAGAAAAGAGTGAGAGAGATAGAAAAGAGTGAGAGAGATAAAAA
>NW_028227027.1:0-19070 GCF_052327205.1 Somniosus microcephalus
GTGCGAGGAAGCCAAAAAAACTTGACCTCTGACACTCCTGCAGCTCACCGAGTTGCCAGTCAAACTATCATCTTAGATCAGAAGCATCCGTGTTTAGCTAAGCCTTCTGCTGTGCTTAGTGAATTAAATCAATCTAACATTACAGCTGCAAATTTCTCTAAGAAGTATTGGAAAAATCTTATTGGGGATAATTTTCAAGTTCTGTGCCTGGGCGGTAACCTCACAGAATGGATTGCCCATCCATTATAGAACCCACCCGATTGGAAATAAAAATCAGGGTGGGTTCTACAATGGGCGAGGGATCTGTTTCACCAGTTTACTGCCCAAGCGATGAAAGTGAATATTACCACCCCCCCTCCCTTATCACAAACTAATCTCGAATACGAAAAACACAGTTTTGTCAACAAGTTCTTGATCTTCAGTTCGGTCCCAGCTGGACGATTGTGTCTAATTCTGGACACCACACTTTAGGACGTGAATGTTTTAGAGAGGGAACAGAAGAGATTTACTAGAATGGTTCCAGGGATGAAGGAATTACAGTTACGTGGATAGACTGGAGAAGCTGGGGTTGTTCTTCTTGGAGCAGAAAAGGCTAAGAGGAGATTTGATAGAGGTGTTTAAAATCATGAAGGGTTTAGATAAAGTAAACAAAGAGAAACTGTTTCCAATGGCTGAAGTGTCGATAACCAGTGGGCACAGATTTAAGGTGATTGGCAAAAGAACCAGAGGCGACACGAGGAAACATTTTTTTATGCAACAAGTTGTTAGGATTTGGAATGCACTGCCTGGTGGAAACAGATTCAATAGTAGCTTTCAAAAGGGAATTGGATAAATACTTGAAGGAGAAAATATTGCAGGGATATGGAGAAAGAGCGGGGAAGTAGGACTAACTGGATTGCTCTTCGAAAGAGCCGGCTGAGACTCGATGGGCTGAATGGCCTCCTTCTGTGCTGTAGTATTCTATGATTCTATGATCTTGTGCCCCAGCTAAGGGACCTAATCCAGCACCTGAGTAGCTTGTGTTCCTGTGATTTAATCGCCTGTGGACCCAAGTTAACTTTGTATTAAACATCAAAATATAAATTAATCCAAAATCACTTCTGGGCCAAATTTGCAAAAATCTCAAAATGTGACAGCGTCCAAAGCTGGACACAATATTCTAACTGTGGCCTAGCAATGACTTGTGTGTAAGCTATCATTATCTTTTTGCTTTTGTACTCTGACCTTATTTATAAAATCAAATCGCATTTGCTTTTTTTTAACAGCTTTATCAACTTGTAGTCCCACTTTTAAAGATTTCTGAACCCCTAACTCTGTGTCCTACACATTTAAAATGTTTTACTATTTACTCTATATTTCCTCTTATTCTTCCTCCCAAAATGTATCACCTCATATTTCTCTGCTCTAAACTCTGTCCGGTTTTGATTCCCCCTCTCCAACCAACCTTTGGCAACATCATGTTTCCCCTTTTACAAAACACACAGGGGGTGAATTTCTGTGAAGGTTCTCCTGCTTGTCTGCCGTAACATTGGTGGAAGAGCCCTGGAAAAAATGGCATTAATAAAGTTATGGTGGATGAGTGAGAGAACCACTGTGCAAATTCACCCCACGCTGTATGGTATCAATAGGGAAATCATTGATTTACATTTGGTGATGATAAGCCACAGGACAACAAACGCAGCTTAATGTCTGAGAAATGTTAAGCTCAATTGTGTTTCCGACAATGGATAACAGATGTAAGCTAAGACTACCTCCCAGCTTCTTACCCATTTCCCTGATTTGCTTCTCAATAGGGAACTATCTTGAACAAAAATCAAAAACTGTAGATGCTGGAAATTTAAAGCATCAGAAACAATCAGCAGGTCGGGCAGCATCTGCACAAACAAGTTAAATGTTTCAAGTGTGCAAACCCTTTGTCAGATTAAAAGCTTTCAGAAAGGAACAGGACAACAGGAAGTGGGAGTGAAAAAAACCCACACACACAGAGGAAAAGAAATAGAATGACCTGTAAATGCTTAAATAGAGAACAGGAGGTGGTTAAATGGCAGAGGTGATATTTGCAAAAGAGGGATAATGAAATAAATAAAAGAAAAAAAGTCCTGTGTGAGTCAGAGGTTGTGTGAATAGCTAAAAGGATGGGGGGTATGCAGGTGAAAGGGAAATATGAAAAACAGACAAGCAGAGTAGGTTCCAGTCTCCCAGGAGCCTGGTAGAAGAAAAAGAAGCAGGTTGACACCAAGGCCGTAAATTTAATTAAGGAGGTAGGATGGGGCTGGGACAGCTGGTTTCCGGGTTCCGGTCCCGCTCCCTGCTGCATCCGCTATGCAGAAGTGATTTCCCTTGATTGGCCTTGGTAAGCCCGGCCAATTAACAGGAAGCGGGTCTGATGAGGTCATTTGATGACACGTCATCAGCCAGTTTCCTTAAAGGGACCACGTCCACATGGAGTTTGACAGTTGTTCTGTCAGTGTTTGACAGTATTGAGGTGCTGCAAACACTGACAATCACTGCACAAAGGTGAACACTTGCACCCAGGCTCTCTAGTGACTCCCTCCATATGCATATGGAGGGAGTCACAGCACGCAGGGAGGTTCTCTTCCCTTCTAAGGGCAGAAGAGACCTCCCAGGACACCAACTTACCTTGCACCTCCACCCAACCTTCTCTATCTACTTTATCACTTCCCCATCTCACTAGCCACCCCTCACACACACCCTTATCCTACTGCAAGCATACCAACTAACAACACACAAGGGTAGGCACTTGAGAGGTTTAGCCAATGTCCATGTGAAGTTTCTGGTAATGTGTTGTCATACAGTGAAATCTATTTTTCCAAAAGCGCCCCTTATTGGACAGATCTGAGCGCAACTTGAGAAGTGTTTTATTGAGTTCCAGTGATTGTCCAGTCATAACTTCCCCCCGCCCCGCTATAGTAATATGAGTGCATGGAATGGCTTGGACATTACATAGAAACATAGAAGATAGGAGCAGGAGTAGGCCATTCGGCCCCTCAAACCTGCTCCGCCATTTAATGAGATCATGGCTGATCATCCAAACTCAGTACACTGTCCCTGCCTTCTCCCCATATCCCTTGATCCCTTTAGCCTTAAGAAATATATCTAACTCCTTCTTGAATATATTTAACGAATTGGCCTCAACGGCCTTCTGTGGTAGAGAATTCTACAGGTTCACCACTCTCTGGATGAAGAAATTCCTCCTCATCTCTGTCCTAAATGGCTTACCCCTTATTCTTAGACTGTGACCCCTGGTTCTGGACTCCCCCGCCATCGGGAACTTCCTTCCTGCATCTAGTCTGTCTAGTCCTGTTAGAATTTTATAAGTTTCAATGAGTTTTCTAAGTTTCACGGTGCTGGTGTGGGATGGTGTCAACTTGGCGCATCATGTGGCAGCCAGGGTTTACAGCATCAATGAAGAAAATCTGGCCATGGTGATGCCATCTCTGGCCTCTCGGGCAGCAATTTTGTCAGGGGCTGATGCCCTGTGTCCAGTACAGCATCAGGTGATGGCAGAGAAGGTTGGTAATGTTGTTGGTGATGTTGGTGGGCCTGGTGATGTTGTTGTTGGGGCTGATCGTGGAAGGATTCGGAAGACTAAGGTCTGATTGTTTCAATGGCTTCGATGTTGCTGCAATAGATGGCAGCTGCAGGTGAGATGACAGAAGCGATCTGTCAATGGTGAGTGAAGTTCTCCCAACGAGGTAGCACTGGCCATACAGTTGAATCTAAAAACTTGTAAGCTAAAGAAATCTCTATATGTATTAAAAATGCAGTAACCAACATTTTCTATGCTCTGAAACTCACCATCAGCAACATGGCATCCTTGACACCACTTCTGCAGCTGTCAGCTTTTCACAAACATCAGAGCAGACTCAAAACACGACAGGTTGAGCTGGTGTGTTCCCCGAACTGCGGGTAACCTGTGGGGAAGAATGTAAAATTAGGGCCTAGAAATTCAGTGGGCTGCGCCACCCGTTAGCGCCCAAAGAGGGCACTTAGTGGGTTTTATGCCACTGGCCACGCCTCCCGCTAAATTTAGCAGGACACTAATGGCAGTGCTAGCCGTTAGCGCTGCGCCGCTACCGATGACGTCATCGGTGTGCGCAGCGCCCCGCTACCATCCCAATCGCGAAATTTGGTAGCGCCCCCTGCTGTAACGCTGGTCGCAATTTGCGACCGGTTCAGGGGGGCCTACCTGCGGCGGTAGAGGCGCTGAGGTGCGGGGCGGCCATTTTTTTTGCTGGCCGCCTGCCAGCACCTTTCCGCGCTGCCATCCCCGGCCTCCTAAGCCCCCTGCCCCGCGGAGTGCCAGCTGTGTCCCAAGAGCCCGGCACTTCTCCTCTTTTGCCGGCACTCGCGCTCTTCGAGCGCGCTGCAGCAGGCCCCTCCCCTTTAAGAAGGGGAGGAAGGCCTGCAGTACCGCAGCGCACTGTGCCGCAGCGTGTGGCGCTGCGGCACGTTGCGCTGCGAACTTCAGTTGCAGCGCCTGAAGAGGGATGCGAGGCGCCTCGAGTAGCGCCGCACTTCCCTCTGGGGCGTGCAAACTGAATTTGCGGCGGCCGGCCGCGACTTTTTCTGGGGCGCTACTTCCGGCGCCTTGGCGAGGCTGGTAAGTTTCTAGGCCTAGAAGTAAGCCTCAAAAAAGACTTAAATTGGCTCTTAACAAGCCATTTAACCAGCTGAATTGTATCCTACCCGCTGTCAATCTTTGCTATTTTGACAGCGGACCCGCCCCCTCAGCGCTATTAAATTCACGGCCCAAAAGTGCCTCATCCCTCGAAGCTGTCTTTGGGTAGGTTCATACAATGTGGAATAATTCACTTCCCCTCACACGTCTCCAGTACTCTGAAGATTGTGAAGGATTTATTTGATGCTGACAGGTATTGTTGTGTCCGTGTGTTGATAGAGACACTGAAGACAGGAGCTGGTTTCACAGGTGTTTACTAAACAAAGTCTGGAGGGGAACTAACTGATACAACACAATATACAGGCTTATATAGGCCGAGTGGCCATTACCGGCATTACAGTACACATGGGGCTCTTAAAGGCACATACACTACAATTCCTCCCCTTTTAGCCAACCAGCACATAATATTTTAAGTAATCATTAATTACATGTTACAAGAAAAAATAATCTACACATTGCGGCAGTTAATTAATTATAAGTCAGTCTCTCTGGAGGCTTCCTGACTCGGTCCGGATAATGCCTCGGTGATGTAATAGTTTCTGGTGGTGTAGTAGGTTCTTTTGGCAAGGCTGATTCGGCTTGAATGCCAGTGTCGTGTTCATCGGGTTCCAGTATCACTGGATCGGAGGTAGATATGGGTATCTCTACTTCATCATTAGGCGTATAGAGTTGTGGTGTAGGTTGTCCCTTTTCGGATGACTCTATGATTTGGTCAGCATGGCGCCTTATTATGCTTTCTCCGATGTCTACGGTATACATCAGCGGTCCTGGTCATGTGCAGATAGTTCCAGGCTGCCATTTCTCGGTACGGTAGTCCTGGGCCAAAACTTGTTGACCTATCTGGAAGGTTCTAGTTGGCCTTTCATTCATGCCTTGAAATTGCCGGTTCTCCACGTCCCTTCTGATGTTTGGCTTGATCAAATCCAGCCGGCATCTTAGGTTTCTATTGAAGAACATCATGGCGGGAGTTTGGTTTGTAACCATATGTGTTGCATTCCTGTATGCGAACAAGAAGTTATTCACCTTGTGCTGAAGTTTTATGTCTTCATTACCCATGGCCTTTATGGCCTTCTTGAAGGTCTGGACAAACCTTTCAGCCAATCCATTGGTGGCGGGATGGTATGGGGCGGACGTGTAGTGCTTAACCCCATTGTTTTTTAAGAACTTCCTGAATTCTTCGGACACAAATTGCGGTCCATTATCAGAACAGATCTGTTCCAGCAGCCCATTCCTGGCAAATATGGTCCTTAATACTGTGATGGTTTTTTCCGTGGTGGTGGAGGACATCTTTATTACCTCCGGCCACTTGGAGTGTGCATCAACCGCGATTAAGAACATTGAGTCCATAAATGGACCAGCAAAGTCAATGTGCACCCTTTGCCAGGGGGATGAGGGCCACTCCCATGGATGTAGAGGGGCTTGTGGTGGAGCGTTTTGGACCTTCTGGCACCCGAGGCAGCTCTTGGCCATTTCTTCGATGTCTCCATCGATACCTGGCCACCATACAAACGCCCTGGCTAGGTTCTTCATTTTCACTCCACCCAGATGCCCCTCGTGAAGCTCCTTTAGAACTTTATCCTGGAGTTTGGGTGGAATCACCACTCGGGATCCACACATCAAGGTTCCTCGGCACACTGACAGCTGTTCTCTTCTTTGCGAGAATGCTGGTAACAGTGGTTCACCATGTGCTGGCCATCCCTTCACTGTTAAATCGTAGACTCGTGAGAGAGTCGGGTCATTTCTAGTTTCCCTTTCAATGGCAGAATTTGTTACTGGTAGACATTCGACTATGGTAGAGTGGAAAATCTCCACTGGGTCTACGGTAGGTGCTTCTTCTACCGTTGGCAACGGTAGGCGCGATAACCCGTCAGCATTCCCATGCTGTTTTGATCCTTTGTATTCTATGTTGTATTGGTGTGCCCCTAGAAAAAGGGACCACCTCTGTAGCCTTTGCGCTGTCATAATGGGAACACCCTTTTTAGGTTTGAATATGGAGATGAGTGGTTGATGGTCAGTCAACAAGGTAAATTTTTGTCCGTGTAGGTAATGGTTGAATTTCTTCACTCCCCATACCAGGCTGAGTGCTTCCCTGTCGATTTGGGCATAGTTACGCTCAGCTGAGTTCAATGAGCGTGACGCAAAAGCTATCGGCCGTTCCGAGCCATCAGGGAATTTATGCGATAATACTGCTCCTACGCCGTAAGGGGATGCATCGCACGCCAGTCTGATTGGCAGTGATGGGTTGTAATGAGCCAAAACTTCTTTGGACGTGATTAAGTCTTTGCATTTATGGAAGGCACGTTTACAGTCTTCGCTCCATTTCCAAATTACTCCTGTTTGTAGCAGTTCATTAAGAGGGTGTAGAAGAGTTGATAAGTTCGGTAAAAATTTATGATAGTAATTTATTAATCCCAGGAACAACCTTAATTGTGAAACATTTTCAGGTGCTGGGGCTTTTATGACCGCTTCAATTTTTTCAGGTGACTTATGCAACCCTTTCTTATTAATTATGTGGCCACAATATGATATTTGATTCTGGAAAAATTCGCACTTGGGGCAATTTGCTCGTAGGCCCTGTTCTCTCAGCCTAGTGAGCACCTGCTCCAAATTGGCAAGGTGCTCGTTGTCGTTTTCTCCTGTTACAAGGATGTCGTCTAGGTAGCATTGAGTCCCCGGAATCCCTTGGAGGACTTGCTCCATAGCTCTTTGCCAGATAGCTGGAGCGGATGCTACTCCGAAAACCAGTCGATTGTACTGGTATAGGCCTTTGTGTGTATTTATCGTGAGATACTTTTTAGAGGCCTCTTCAACCTCCACCTGTAGATATGCCTGTGCCAAGTCAATTTTGGTGAAACGTTTCCCTCCGGATAGTGAGGCGAAAATATCTTCTATCCTCAGAAGAGGATACTGTACCATGTGAAGGACCGGGTTTACAGTCACCTTGAAGTCTCCACAGATGCGAATTTTTCTCTGTTCTTCAGATTTATCATTATTCAACGTTTTCTTCATGACCAGGACGATGGGTGTTGCCCACTCGCTCCAATCTATTTTGGATAATACGCCTGCCTTTTCCAAATTCTCCAGCTCTGCCTCGACTGCTGGACGAATTGCGTATGGCACCGGCCTTGCCTTAAAAAACTTGGGAATTGCCGCATCTTCCACTTTTATTGAGGCGGTGATGCCTTTCAAGGTTCCTAGTTTCTCTTGAAACACTTCCTTGGCGTTGGCCAAGATGCCTTTTAATCGTTCAGGTATGACGTCATCATCATTTTTTTCCTTACTGGTCACCGTCAGTGCCTGAATGGAGTGCCAGTCTAAACGTATTTTCCTGATCCATTCACGTCCCAACAGCGGTGGACCACCATCTTGTAGAACGTATAAATACAACTTCTGTATTTCCTTGCCGTTGTATACAACAGGCACCCTTATTTTTCCTTTGGGGTATACTTTCTGCCCCGTATATGTTTTCAAGATAATGGATGTGTCTTTTAGAGGTATATGCGGAAATAGCCGCTCGTAATCCCGTCGATTTATGACGGTCAGAGCTGATCCTGTATCTAGCTCCATTTTAACTGGGGACCCTGCTATTGTGAGGGTAACCCAAATGATCTGGTAATCTTCTTTGGCAATTACATTATGTAATTTGAGAGAGCTTAGTCTCTTGTTTCCGGAGTCGCTATCGCTCTTCTGGTCTTCGGAGCTACTGTCTGTCATCATTTGTACCTTTCTGTGCTTTTCCTTATTGATTTTTTTTCTGTTAGTGGATTTTTTGTTTCCAGATCGGCATACACGTGTAATGTGTCCCATCTTTCCGCATTGCCTGCATGCTTTGTCCTTGAACCAGCAGTCCCTCTGGTCATGGGTGGATCTGCCGCAGCGATAACATCTCTCGAAACCCCGTGTCATTTCATGGGTGCCGAAGTCCTGTGGCTTTTGCTGTACTTCTGCAGCTCCTCTTGCACTGAAAGCCTTGTCCAGTGTCAAATCTTTCTCAGAAAGTAGCCTTTTTTGAGTTCCTTCATTTAGGAGACCGCAGACGAATTTGTCTCGTAGAGAATCTGCCAGTCCTGCCCCGAATTGGCAGTGTAGGGTATCAACAATCTCCTTAAAATTCTTGTCCATTGGTTCGGCTGGAGTGATTAAGTTTCGTAACAGCTTATATGTCTTTGCGCCCATTAGATTTAGAAGTACTGAAGATTTTTTTCATCTTCTATTCCATTTGCGGTGCAATATACCGCCACTCTTTCCACATATGTGGTCCAATCCTCTATCTTGTTATCAAAAGGATCAATATTGCCAGACTTAGGCATCCTAGAAAAAAAATGGCGCTTCCCGTGCTTCCCCGCCGCTGCTGCCGATGACAACGCTGTTTCCCGTGGTTTCCGTTCTTTTTATTTATTTATTTACAGTTGGAGACTCGTTCCCGCCGGACTCTCTCTCTAGGTCTGAACGCCGACCTGCTTGCAGCGCCGGCCGTCTCCCGAGTGCTCCCTCCCCGTCTGTTACTGCTTGCCTCCGCTTTCGCTGCTTGGCCTAGCTGCAGAGCCAGCCGCTGGAACCCCAGCCCGACGCCCAAGAAGGATTATTGCAGTACCTGCCACCAGCTTGGCTAGCTGGTGAAACCACAGCTTTTTCTTTTTCTTTTCAACTTTGGACGCCAGAGGAATCGATGTCCTTGAGGTGCTGCCGAATTGCAGGTAAGTCCATTTCCAATTCGTCGCCACTGTTGTGTCTGTGTGTTGATAGGGACACTGAAGACAGGAGTTGGTTTCACAGGTGTTTACTAAACAAAGTCTGGAGGGGAACTAACTGATACAACACAATATACAGGCTTATATAGCCCGAGTGGCCATTACTGGCATTACAGTACACATGGGGCTCTTAAAGGCACATACACTACAGGTATACCGTGTGTATTCTTAGTTGTATGCACCAGAGGCTGTCCACGTTTAATCTGCTGTTTTAACAAACTATAACAGGAATTACCTAGTAAATTATTTCCACCCATTTAATGTATGTACTTATTACTGAATCGAGACCTACCGGTTATTCTTTATAGATTCTAGAAACCAAATACAATTTATGACTTTCTACATGCATCTAACACTCAAACTGTGCAATATCCAGGGGATGAACATAGTCTACGCCAATAGCGTGAAATGGACTCATAGCGAATCGGCAGCAAATTTTACTCTGTGCCCGGTTTACTTTTCCATTGAATTCCATGAATAAGAAAATGGGCGCATTGCAAACAGGCGGTAATTCACTACGTACCCGAATCGTGGACCAATTTCACCCCGCCTATCCCATGGTCCTGCTACACAAACATATATCCAATCTTAAAATGATGAACAATTGGAATTTTTTAAACCATGATTCCCTCTAAGCTAATCAAAGATATTACTTGTCCTCGTACCAATTTGATTAGAATCAGAACAGTATTCGAAAAGACGTTTCAAAATAATGAATGCTTTAATTTTCTTTTTACAGAATTCTTCCTTGCAATTTTCACTTGATGAAGAAAACTCTACTGCTAAAGAATCATTTACTGAGCAACAAAAAAAAAAGCGACAAAAGGACCTTGCTGCATTAGAGCGATTGTTTAAGGTTTTAATTTTGCTGATAATTTTACATCTTGTTAATTGTTGTGATGAAGTTTTGGGCTTGCTAAGAACACAGTATTACTAATGGCATTGTGAAAATACCTGCACTGCACTTAGAAATGGATCTGTACACTCCATCGATGGCTCAGTGAGATTCCCAATTATCTCCATCCTCCTTCCTGGCCACTGTCTGAAGCTGACCCAGACTGTTCGCAACCTTCACATCCTATTTGCCCCTGAGCTGAGCTTCCAACCCCATATCCTCACCATCACCAAGAGTGCCTACATCCACCTCCGTAATATCGCCTGTCTCTACCCCGCCTCAGCTCATCTGCTGCTGAAACCCTCATCCATGCCTTTGTTACCTCCAGACTTGACTATTCCAACACACTCCTGGTCGGCCTCCCATCTTCCACCCTCCGTTATCTTGAGTTTATCCAAAATTCTCACCTTGTGTTCAAATCCCTCCATGGTCTCGCCCCTTCCATCTTTGTAAGCTGTTCCAACCCTACAACCCTCTGAGATCTCAGTGCTCCTCCAATTCTGGCCTCTTGCAATCCCTGATCTTCATCACTCCACCATTGGCGGCTGTGCCTTCATCTGACTAGGTCCTAAGCTCTGCAATTCCGTCCCTAAATCTCTCCACATCTCTCCCTCTCTCTCCTTGAAGTTGCTCCTTAAAATATATCTCTTTGACCAAGATTTTGTTACGTACCCTTACATCTCTTTATGAGACTTGGTGTCAAATTTGTCTGCTAAGCGCTCCTGTGAAACACCATGGGACATTTTTACTGTGTTAAAGGTGCTATATAAATGCAAGTTGTTGTTGTTGTTGTGTAGGTTTGCCACCTGGCTAGCTTTTCACTGGTCCAAACAGATTTTCATAATTGCTTGCAGTTGCTTGTTGACTGTTTTAGCCAGAAATACAGTGCTTGTGTTCTGTAAATAACGTGTGGTAAGCCTTTATAAAATGGCCACGATACCATTAGTCAACAGTGGCAATTTTAAAAACCGGTCAGTTGTCAACACTACTGGTGAAGAGCTGAGCTCTACAGATCAGGAAGGCCCCAGTTTCAACAACATCTGTACTGAGTTAGCTGATCTCAGCTCGGGCTGTGACGCAGGTGCCATAATGAAGGCTTCTGTTAACACAGGCTCCCATACATAGGATCATAGAATGGTATAGCACAGAAGGAGGCCATTCGGCCCATTGTGCCTGTACTAGCCCTCTGAAAGAGCCATCCAGTTAGTTCCATTCCCCTGCCCTTTCCCCATAGCCCTGCAAATTATTCCCTTCAAGTATCTATCCAATTACCTTTTGAAAGTTATTATTGAATCTGTTTCCCACAGCCCTTCAAGAAAAACTTCCGCAGCGACTGGCTAACGCCCCCCCCCCCACTCTAAACCCGCGCGCTGTCCTGGTCCCCCTTTCTCCTGATTGCCGGTCTGATACCCTCCACCAACCCCACGATCTTTGCCAGTTGCCGGGGACCTTTTCCAACGTTACCCGGCTACGACCTTCTGTCACTGTGATTCCTGCCCAGCAGCCTCTCAATCTGGCCGGCTGCTGGGGTGGAAATGGAGTAAATAAATGAAAATCAGGTCCTGCCATTAAAATCGACAGGACCTCTGTGGTCCCGGCATTTCTGGGATTCCCTCCCTGCAAACACGCGCCCCCGCTCCTTTCCCGCCTCCCCATAAATATCAGGGACTAAGCCTTTCTTTATAAAGCCAAGGATCCCGTATGATTTTTTAACAGCCTTCTCAACTTGTCCTGCCACCTTCAAAGATTTGTTTACATACACCCCCAGGTCTCTCTGTTCCTGCACCCCCTTTAAAATTGTACCATTTAGTTTATATTGCCTCTCCTCACTTGTCCAACTAATATAACAGCAGTCATTGAATGATGATCAGGGTTGGGGAGATGTAAATGGATTAACTGTTCACAGTTGTACAGCGGAGGCAATGTGGACAATACCCCTGCCTTTGGTGTTGAAAATTTGGAGGTCTTGCTACAGGAGGTGTACCACAGAATGGTGGCTATATGTGGGGCTAAAGGCTGTCTGGTATCTTATTTAAAATTTGTAATATGCGTTCTTAGTGGGTGAGGTTCGCCACTGGAAGTGTGAAGTCAGAAAATTTACCCTTTGATTGCTACGAAAGATCACATTCAGTCTCAAATATCCATATATGCATTAGGGCAAGACTATAAACTCATATTTTCATAATTTTCATTTGTAACCATGTACATTTATCATCTTAAAATCATGTCTTGTATCAAATAATTTTATTTCTCTTTCTTTCCCTCCCCAGCAAAAAAAATTATCTGATGAATTTGAAAAGAATGTGAGCACACCAACTTTATACCCAGTTTTCCATGCATCTGTTCTCATGAAGAATGTAAGTTTTCTTTGTTGCCCACTTTGCAAAACTTTGGCCTGAATTTTAATGGGGAGCTAGGTTGGGAGTGGGGAGGCTCCAAAGTGGTCTGGAAATCCAGGAGAACCGGGATTGATCATTGGAGGTCCAGAGAGGGCGGGGGGGGGGGGGGTGGTGATCATCAGAGGGCTGGGAGCTGCTGATGATCAGGGCCAGGAACAGCACCGGGGGGCAGGAGCAGCATGGGGGTGGGGGGGTGGGGGGAAGGCCTCGTTGTGGGGAGGGGGGGTGTTGGAGGCCTGGGGGAGGGATTGGAGGCATCGTGGGGGGATGGGTTAGGCAGGGAAATTGGATCCAGGAGGTAAGTGCAAAGGCATTTACCTCCTGGATCCAGCAGTCCTCGCCTTACTTTAGCTGGCGTGTTTCACGAGGCCTGGAAAACCCGATCAGCTAAAGTTAAATTCAAAATGTAGGCTAAATCAGAGGCTGCCTGCCTCATATTTAAATGGATGACCCGTCTCCTGGGAGCGGGTTGGCTGCCTGTCCCCAGTTCCACCTCCGTTAAAACCAGAAGTGGGTGGGTTGGAGGCGGGTTCTGTTTGGGATTCAAACTTTTAACACTTTGGGGGAGAAATTTGGTTGGTAGCGCCAGCGATTAGCGCCTAAAGAGCCCGAGATTTGGGGCGTTACCCAATTTTCGGGCGGGCGCAGTGAACCCAGTGCTTCCTGCCATATTGAGTAGCCTTTTAGCGCCGGCGCTAACTCTTTGCGCCCGCGAGCGGGCGCAGGCAGATCATGACGTCATTTCAGTGTGCAACGCCTTTTTGGCACCCCGGACCGGAAATTCAGTGGCGCCCCCCTCCGTTCCGCCTGGCGCTATTAGTGACAGTTGGATGGAACATTACCAGGTCCTTCTCGGACTCGGGGGGCGCTCTTTAAAGGGGACAGCACTAGTATAAAAGCAGCAGCCATTTGGGCTGGCCATCCTGCTCGCTGCTGGAGAGAGTTGCAGACCTTCAGTTGCAGAGAGTTCTTCTCATTGAGCCAGCGGAGCCTTGGGACCTTCAGCCCTGTCCAGAACAGTTTGATCGTGAGAGATTACTGCGTCTTACTCGTCTGACATAATAATGGGAGCTGCTTTGGAGGGGAACGTCCTCCTGGCTGAACAACTGGCAAGGGCACAGAGACGGAGGGAGAGAGGGCCGGGATTGGCCAGAAGGAGGCGGGGCAATGGACGTCGCCAAATCCGACCATATGCTACCAGGGTTTTCAGGCAGCAGGTCTCATACCTTGCCATGTCCGAGGAGCAGTGTCTGCGAAGGCTCAGATTTGGTAAGGGTGTTGTGACTGAGCTGTGCCACCTACTTGCTGAAGATCTGCAGCCGCGGTTACGGTGCAGGACCTCTCTGTTGGTGGCCGTCAAAGTCACTGTTGCCCTCAACTTTTTCACCAGCGGCTCGTTTCAGGCAGCAACTGGGGACATAGCAAATATTTCACAATTTGCGGTGCATTGCTGCATCCGGCAAGTGACAGCTGCCCTCTATAGAAGGAGGCGTGAATTAATCACCTTCCCTGTGACCCTGGAGAAGCAGGGGGAGCGCGCGCAGGGCTTCGCGGCTATTGCGGACTTCCCCATGGTGCAGGGGGCCATTGATTGCACACACGTGGCTTTGCGGGCGCCATTACAGAATCCTGAGGAGTTCCGCAACCGCAAGGGGTTCCACTCCCTCAATGTGCAGCTGGCCTGTGATCACCGGCAGATGATCATGGCGGTCAACGCACAATTCCCTGGCAGCAGCTACGACACGTTCATCCTGCGGCAGACCTCAGTGGCTGACCTTTTTGAGGCCCCAGCTCACCCACGAGGCTGGCTTCTTGGCGACAAGGGCTATCCTCTCTGCCCATGGCTCATGACCCCGCTCCGTTTGCCCAGCACCCCGGCAGAAGAGCATTACAACAACAGCCATCAGGCGACCAGGAACATTGTGGAGCACACAATTGGTGTGCTGAAGCAGCGTTTCCGTTGTCTCGACCATTCGGGGGGCACCCCACAGTACTCGCCGGAGCATGTGGCGCGTATCGTCGTTGTCTGCTGCATGCTCCACAACCTGGCCATTCGACGCACCCAGCCAATGCCAGCCGACCCTCAAGGTCCAGCAGAACAGGCGGACGAGGAGGAGGAGGAGGAGGAGGAGCATGCAGACGAGGAGGAGCAGGAGGAGGAGGAGGAGGAGGAACATGGGTGGGCTCCAGAAACTGGAAGGGCCGTTCGTCAGAGGCTCATAAGGACTCGGTTCTAGGCCCCTCTGACGGAATGCTGGCTGTGATTGGAACAGCGCCCTTCGGTTCGCAGTAAGCCTATGAAGGCCATCACGATTGTAAATAGTCTACAGCTCCATTGTAAATAAACCATTTTCTTTATTTTCAAAAAAGTGCTTCCTTCCAGCATGACAACGTAATGGCAACAGAAAGCATAACTAACAAACTAACAGATAACTGTCTGGCAAGCCGGCGAGACTAACCAAAACATAACAAACAAACACAGCAGGTGTGGACGGCCTTGAATTCGAAAAAGGAGACGTCTTAGCACCTCCCTCTACTGTTGACCCCTTGATGGAGACCGACTTCTCTTACGAGGTCGGCCCCTTCCCTCCCTGCAGCTCCTCCGTAATTGGACCCCAGTGGCTGCGTCAAGGCTGGGGGACGCCTGCTGAGTGTCTGGAAGCGCTGAAGCCCCTGAGGGACGGCCTGGACGACCTCTGGGCTTGGAGGGCCCGCAAGCTGGCTGCTCCAACTGGGCATGTCTGGAAGCAGTCTGCCGTGCAGGTGGTGGCAGCTGCACTGCTGACGTTCCAGCGGTGGCATCAGGAATGCTCACATGCCGAGAGAGGACACCTGCACCGTGGTCGGCCGACACACTGGCACTCTGATGGGGCCGCACCGGATCATCCGCCACAATCGACTGCTCCACAGATTCATGGCCTGCTGTGGTGCTGCAAGGGCCTGGGGTGATCCTGCCTGATGCAGCTAGGGTGGCAGCAGTGAGTGTTCGCGTGGCCTCAATTTGCGTGTGGACGAGGCCAGCAAGTGACTGCGTGGCAGCAGTGAGGACCTGCGTGGCAGGTGCCAGTGCTTCGGAGAAGCCCTGGACAGTCCTTTCCACTGCTTCGGACAAGGCCGGAACAGTCCTTTCCACTGCCTCGGACAAGCCCTGGACAGACCTTTCCATTGCTGCCCCGAAGCCCTGGACAGACCTTTCCATTGCTGCCCCGAAGCCCTGGACAGTCCTTTCCATTGCTGCCCCAAAGTCCAGCACACTCTTTGCCAGTGTGTCAATCGACTCAGGCATCCTCCCCACTGCAGCCATAAGCTCAGTATGCCTGAGCCGGGCCTGGGCGCTCATATCGGCAAGGCTACACACCTCCTCTGCACTCTGTGCAGCAGTCATCGTGGCCTGCCTCGCCCTCCGGGGAGACGGCCCCCGAGCTTCCCTACCCCCCTCGCGTTGCTGCAGACCGCTGGTTCCTGCAACTGGCTCCTCATCAGAGCCCCCCCCTCCCCTCCAGGGAACTACTATCCCCAGTCTCCAGATGCGTTGGCTCCCCTGAGGCTGGCACGGATGGTCCGGCTTCCTCCTGATCATCGCCTCCAGAGGCACTGGCACTGGCAGCTTGAGGGGCCGGCTCCCAAGCTGGTGATGCAGCATCTGAAAGCAGGGAGGTTGAAGAGTGGCTTTAGCAAAAGGACAGCTTGGCAGCAAGGGATGCAAGAGTGCGGCAATGCTATGACATGGGTCCACAGTGAGAAAGCATGCTGGCGGGGGAAACAAGTGGAAGGAGACAGCTGTAAAAGGTGAGAACCTTACCATCGCTGTGGACAATGGGGTCGGCAGCTGCAGTGGTGACAGGATCACTCAGGCGTCCTCCAACAATCTGGTGGACTCTCTCCTCGAAATCCGTCAGAGTCTGCAGTTGAGGACGACCTCCTCCGTTGCGAAGCTGGTCCTTGCGGTTCCTCGCCAGCTTGGCCTGCAGGGGAAAGGACGGGAAGTGATGTTACATGATGCCCTGAGTTATCATCTCATGCCCCCCATGGTGGAAGAGCCCTTACATGATGCCCTGAGTTATCATCTCATGCCCCCCATGGTGGAAGAGCCCTTACATGATGCCCTGAGTTATCATCTCATGCCCCCCATGGTGGAAGAGCTCTTACATGATGCCCTGAGTTAAATGTGCATGTGTGTGCCCAGAAAGGGCCATGGGTGCTTGCTGACAGATGGCCATTGCGGCATAGCGCACCCTGTAGCCATAAAGTCAGGTGCAAATGGAGGGATACAGAAGTTTGCATAAACACCACTCACCCTCACGACCCGAGTGAGGTCGTTGAATTTATTCCTGCACTGCACAGGGCTCCTGGTCGCCATGCTGCTGGAGTTGACCCTCTGAGAAACATCCCTCCAAGCTCGTCGGTAGTCCTTATGATTAGGCCTCCTGCCATTGTCGGGGTAGAGTACATCTCGCCGGTGCTCCACTGCGGCCACCAATTCCTCCAGAGCCTCATTGGTGAAGCGCTCTGCTCTCTGCCTCACCCTCTCCATCTGCTCCAAGTTTTTTGCACCAGAGACGGGCCTGCTCCGATTTTCAGGCCTACAAGGTGCAGAGTGTGGATGCTGGAGCTGCCTGACCCACCCCTTTAAGAGCTGGCCGGCGCCTGGAAGTCTCGTGGTCATCGGTAATTGAGAGCACCTGCGCTGCGCCCGCCCGCCCCGATATTGGGTTGCGCCGGCATGTTAGCGCCTTAGGAGCCCCGTGTAACGCCTGAACTTGCGCCTCAATCACCTTTAGGGGCGCTGCAACCCAATGTCGCGCGAGGTGGTGATAAGTTGCGTCTGGCTATAAAATTTGCGCAGCGCCAATTCTAACGCCCCAAGTGGGGCTATACCCAATTTCTAGGCCTTTAACTTTCCACATGACCCAAACCCACCTGCTTATTTGCATTATAATTCCCCCTTTAAGTCTAAGGGGTACAAATTGGGTAGCGACCCTATGGTAGGGAGGCGCAAATCAACCGAATTTAGCCCCTAACTATCTTGGACTAGAAATCGGGTTGCTTTGCGCCTCTTGTTAGCAGCAGTGGTAGTCGGTAGCGCCCCGCTCTGCTGCGCTGGCGATGATAATGTCATCGGTGTGAGCAGCGCCCCGTTTGCTCCCCAGTTGCAAACTTCCCTTGTGCCCCCTGACCTATTGCCGGGCGATATGCGAACATAAGAACATAAGAAATAGGAGCAGGAGTAGGCCAATCGGCCCCTCGAGCCTGCTCCGCCATTCAATAAGATCATGGCTGATCTGATCCTAACCGCCAATCTACTATCACAGAACCATCTCCTGAATCTAACAGAGTTAGACACACGAAATAGGAGCAGGATCAGGCTACACGGCCCCTGGGCCCGCTCCACTACCCACAGGGCCATGTCCGATCCGAACCTAGACTCATGTCCAAATTCCTGCCCGCTCCCCGTAACCCTTAATTCCCTTTACTTCTAGGAAACTGTCTATTTCTGTTTTAAATTTATGTAATGATGTTGTAGTGTATGTAACTGTTCTACCTTTAAGAGAACTATTGTATGTAACCGTTCACCTTTAAGAGAACTATTTTAGGTGTGGCACTACTTTATCTTGGCTGCTGTATACTGTAATACCGACGGTGACCACACCGGTATATAAGTGCTGTGTCAGGATTTATTGGGCAGATTCGCCCTGACCTTCGAATAGTAAAGCCCTGTTAAAGTTACTCTTGTAGTCTGTGTATTAATTCACTATAATACCTACAGACTTTACAGTGGCGACGAGTTCGATTTTACCCTGCGGCAGCGATACATCCAAAGCAGTTACCGAGCGTCGAGAAGAGGCACCCGCCCTCGTCGTTCTGCTGAGAGAAAACTCGAGTCTGCAGAGCAAAGAAGAAGGAAGACTTCAGACACGAAGCCTTCCATCAGCAACAGGCACAGATTGTCCCTTCTGCCACGGTAGTGAGTGAGCCGATCAGCCAAGAGAAGCAAGTCGGCCACGTGGACTGTGTGTGAGTAAGGGGAAAAATAAAAAAATAAACGGAGGATAAGGGCGGTGAACTCGACCACGGTCGGGGGGAAAGGAGCCGGACAGAAGTCGGGCCCAGAGGCGCTGAGATGGGGGCAGCGTGGAGCACGGAAGCTGCGGTACAAGTGGGCTGGGAGACGCAACGGCGTCGTGAGACAGCTAGACCGCGACCGGCGAACAAGGCCGGGCAGCTACCGAGGCCACGAGGCGCTGCGACCGGGATCATAAGGCGCGGAGGCAATAAATAAATAAATAACTAAATAACCCGCGAAGAATCAGCCGCAGCCGGGG
>NW_028227028.1:0-18992 GCF_052327205.1 Somniosus microcephalus
CCGGCCAGACATTGATCGCATATTCCATTCTCTCTAGGCTGCCAGGATTTCTTGTATCTGCCTTTTTCAATTTCCAGTTGGTGGTCGCTTAGTCTGTACCTGGTGAGGGTCTGTCTCTGTTTTGTGCCTGTCTCTCTCTCTCCCTCACTCACCTGTCTCTCTCTCTCTCCCTCACTCGCCTGTCTCTCTCTCTGCCTCACTCGCCTCTCTCTCTCTCCCTCACTCGCCTGTCTCTCTTTCTCCCTCACTCGCCTGTCTCTCTCTCTCTCTCTCCCTCGCCTGTCTCTCTCTCTCCCTCACTCGCCTGTCTCTCTCTCCCTCACTCGCCTGTCTCTCTCTCTCCCTCACATCGCCTGTCTCTCTCTCTCCCTCACTCGCCTGTCTCTCTCTCTCCCTCACTCGCCTGTCTCTCTCTCTCTCGCCGGTCTCTCTCCCCCTCACTCGCCTGTCTCTCTCTCTCCCTCACTCGCCTGTCTCTCTCTCTCCCTCACTCACCTGTCTCACTCTCTCCCTCACTTGCCTGTCTCTCTCTCTCCCTCACTCGCCTGTCTCTCTCTCCCTCTCGCCTGTCTCTCTCTCCCTCATTCGCCTGTCTCTCTCTCTCCCTCACTCGCCTGTCTCTCTCTCACTCTCTCCCTCGCCTGTCTCTCTCTCTCCCTCACTCGCCTGTCTCTCTCTCTCCCTCACTCGCCTGTCTCTCTCACTCCCTCACTCACCTGTCTCTCTCTCTCCCCCTCTCTCGCCTGTCTCTCTCTCTCTCCCTCACTCACCTGTCTTTCTCTCTCTCCCTCACTCGCCTGTCTCTCTCTCCCTCACTCACCTGTCTCTCTCTCTCCCTCACTAACCTGTCTCTCTCTCTCCCTCACTCGCCTGTCTCTCTCTCCCTCACTCGCTTGTCTCTCTCCCTCACTTGCCTGTCTCTCTCTCCCTCACTCACCTGTCTCTCTCTCCCTCACTCGCCTGTCTCTCTCTCCCTCACTCACCTGTCTCTCTCCCTCCCTCACTCGCCTGTCTCTCTCTCTCCCTCACTCGCCTGTCTCTCTCCCTCCCTCACTCGCCTGTCTCTCTCCCTCCCTCACTCGCCTGTCTCTCTCTCTCCCTCACTCATCTGTCTCGCTCTCTCCCTCACACGCCTGTCTCTCTATCTCCCTCACTCGCCTGTCTCGCTCTCTCCCTCACTCGCCTGTCTCTCTCTCTCCCTCACTCGCCTGTCTCTCTGTCACCTTCACTCACCTGTCTCTCTCTCTCCCTCACTCGCCTGTCTCTCTCTCTCCCTCACTCGCCTGTCTCTCTCCCTCCCTCACTCACCTGTCTCTCTCCCTCCCTCACTCGCCTGTGTCCCTCTCTCCCTCACTCGCCTGCCTCGCTCTCTCCCTCACACGCCTGCCTCTCTCTCTCCCTCACTCGCCTGTCTCTCTCTCCCTCCCTCACTCACCTGTCTCTCTCTCTCTCTCTCGCCTGTCCCTCTCTCCCTCACTCGCCTGTCTCTCCCTCTCCCTCACTCGCCTGTCAGTTCAGTTCAGTTCAGTTCAAATGCTTTATTGGCATGAAAGTTTACAGAGAACCATATTGCCAAAGCTTACATTGCAAAAAGGTACAGTTTTCCAACATTCTGTAGGTGTCAATCGATTTGACATTTGTTGGGTATATACAATATTACTTTTAAACAATATTAATTTTAAACAGTCTTTCTACTTCATTTGGTACGTTCAATATTAATTTTAAACAGTCTTACTTTTAAACAGTCCTCAGGTTGTGACATGTTGTTACATATTTAGCCCCAAGGTATGGTCTGTCTCCTTCTCCTAGGACTAATCTCTCTCTCCCTCACTCACCTGTCTCTCCCTCCCTCACTCGCCTGTCTCTCGCTCTCCCTCACTCGCCTGTCTCTCTCTCTCCCTCACTCGCCTGTCTCTCCATCTCCCTCACTCGCCTGTCTCTCCCTCTCCCTCACTCGCCTGTCTCTCTCTCCCTCACTCGCCAGTCTCTCTCTCCCTCACTCGCCTGTCTCTCCCTCCCTCACTCGCCTGTCTCTCGCTCTCCCTCACTCGCCTGTCTCTCTCTCTCCCTCACTAGCCTGTCTCTCTCTCCCTCTCTCGCCTGTCTCTCTCTCTCTCTCAGTTGCCTGTCTCTCTCTCTCCCTCACTCGCCTGTCTCTCCCTCTCCCTCACTCGCCTGTTTCTCTCTCCCTCACTCGCCTGTCTCTCTCTCCCTCACTCGCCTGTCTCTCTCTCTCCCTCACTCGCCTGTCTCTCTCTCTCCGTCACTCGCCTGTCTCTCTCCCTCCCTCACTCGCCTGTCTCTCTCCCTCCCTCACTCGCCTGTCTCTCTCCCTCCCTCACTCGCCTGTCTCTCTCTCTCCCTCACACGCCTGCCTCGCTCTCTCCCTCACACGCCTGCCTCTCTCTCTCCCTCACTCGCCTGTCTCTCTCTCCCTCCCTCACTCACCTGTCTCTCTCTCCCTCTCTCGCCTGTCTCTCTCTCCCTCACTCGCCTGTCTCTCCCTCTCCCTCACTCGCCTGTCTCTCTCTCCCTCTCTCGCCTGTCTCTCTCTCCCTCACTCGCCTGTCTCTCTCTCCCTCACTCGCCTGTCTCTCTCTCTCCCTCACTCACCTGTCTCTCTCTCTCCCTCACTCACCTGTCTCTCCCTCTCCCTCACTCACCTGTCTCTCTCTCCCTCACTCGCCTGTCTCTCTCTCGCTCACTCGCCTGTCTCTCTCTCCCTCACTCGCCTGTCTCTCTCTCCCTCACTCGCCTCTCTCTCTCTCTCCCTCACTCACCTGTCTCTCTCTCTCCCTCACTCGCCTGTCTCTCTCTCCCTCTCTCGCCTGTCTCTCTCTCCCTCACTCGCCTGTCTCTCTCTCCCTCACTCGCCTGTCTCTCTCTCTCCCTCACTCGCCTGTCTCTCTCTCTCCCTCACTCGCCTGTCTCTCCCTCTCACTCACTCGCCTGTCTCTCTCTCCCTCACTCGCCTGTCTCTCTCTCCCTCACTCGCCTGTCTCTCTCTCCCTCACTCGCCTTTCTATCTCTCTCCCTCACTCGCCTGTCTCTCTCTTCCTCACTTGCCTGTCTCTCTCTCTCTCCCTCACTCACCTGTCTCTCTCTCTCCCTCACTCGCCTGTCTCTCTCTCCCTCACTCGCCTGTCTCTCTCTCCCTCACTCGCCTGTCTCTCTCTCTCCCTCACTCGCCTGTCTCTCTCTCTCCCTCACTCGCCTGTCTCTCTCTCCCTCACTCACCTGTCTCTCTCCCTCCCTCTCTCGCCTGTCTCTCTCTCTCCCTCACTCGCCTGTCTCTCCCTCTACCTCACTCGCCAGTCTCTCTCTCCCTCACTCGCCCGTCTCTCTCTCTCATTCACCTGTATCTCTCTCTCTCCCTCACTCGCCTGTCTCTCTCTCTCTCTCTCTCTCTCTCTCCATCGCCTGTCTCTCTCTCTCTCTCTCTCCCTCACTCACCTGTCTCTCTCTCTCTCCCTCACTCGCCTGCCTCTCTCTCTCCCTCACTCGCCTGTCTCTCTCTCCCTCACTCACCTGTCTCTCTCTCTCTCCCTCACTCACCTGTCTCTCTCTCTCCCTCAGTCACCTGTCTCTCTCTCTCCCTCACTCGCCTGTCTCTCTCTCCCTCACTCACCTGTCTCTCTCTCCCTCACTCGCCTGTCTCTCTCTCCCTCTCTCGCCTGTCTCTCTCTCCCTCACTCGCCTGTCTCTCTCTCCCTCACTCACCTGTCTATCTCTCTCCCTCACTCACCTGTCTCTCTCTTCCTCACTCGCCTGTCTCTCTCTATCTCCCTCACTCACCTGTCTCTCTCTCTCCCTCACTCGCCTGTCTCTCTCTCCCTCACTCGCCTGTCTCTCTCTCCCTCACTCGCCTGTCTCTCTCTCCCTCACTCGCCTGTCTCTCTCTCTCCCTCACTCGCCTGTCTCTCTCTCTCCCTGACTCGCCTGTCTCTCTCTCTCCCTCACTTGCCTGCCTCTCTCTCTCCCTCACTCGCCTGTCTCTCTCACTCCCTCTCTCGCCTGTCTCTCTCTCTCCCTCACTCGCCTGTCTCTCTCTTCCTCACTCGCCTGTATCTCTCTCTCCCTCACTCGCCTGTCTCTCTCTCTCCCTCACTCACCTGTCTCTCTCTCTCCCTCACTCGCCTGTCTCTCTCTCTCCCTCACTCGCCTGTCTCTCTCTCCCTCACTCGCCTGTCTCTCTCTCCCTCACTCGCCTGTCTCTCTCTCTCCCTCACTCGCCTGTCTCTCTCTCTCCCTCACTCGCCTTTCTCTCTCTCCCTCACTCGCCTGTCTCTCTCTCTCTCCCTCACTCGCCTGTCTCACTCTCTCACTCACTCGCCTGTCTCTCTCTCTCCCTCACTCGCCTGTCTCTCTCTCTCCCTCACTCGCCTGTCTCTCTCTCTCCCTCACTCACCTGTCTCTCTCTCCCTCACTCGCCTGTCTCTCTCTCTCCCTCACTCGCCTGTCTCTCTCTCTCCCTCACTCACCTGTCTCTCTCTCTCCCTCACTCGCCTGTCTCTCTCTCTCCCTCACTCACCTGTCTCTCTCTCTCCCTCTCGCCTGTCTCTCTCTCCCTCATTCGCCTGTCTCTCCCTCTCCCTCACTCACCTGTCTCTCTCTCTCTCTCCCTTGCCTGTCTCTCTCTCTCCCTCACTCACCTGTCTCTCTCTCCCTCACTCGCCTGTCTCTCTCTCTCCCTCACTCGCCTGTATCTCTCTCTCCCTCACTCGACTGTCTCTCTCTCACACTCGCCTGTCTCTCTCTCCCTCACTCACCTGTCTCTCTCCCTCACTCGCCTGTCTCTCCCTCACCCTCACTCGCCTGTCTCTCCCTTTCCCTCACTCGCCTGTCTCTCCCTCTCCCTCACTCGCCTGTCTCTCTCCCTCACTCGCCTGTCTCTCTCTCTCCCTCACTCGCCTGTCTCTCTCTCTCCCTCACTCGCCTGTCTCTCTCTCTCCCTCACTCACCTGTCTCTCTCTCCCTCACTCGCCTGTCTCTCTCTCTCCTTCACTCGCCTGTCTCTCTCTCTCCCTCACTCACCTGTCTCTCTCTCCCTCACTCGCCTGTCTCTCTCTCTCCCTCACTCGCCTGTCTCTCTCTCCCACACTCACCTGTCTCTCTCTCTCTCCCTCACTCGCCTGTCTCTCTCTCTCCCTCACTCACCTGTCTCTCTCTCTCCCTGACTCGCCTGTCTCTCTCTCCCTCACTCACCTTTCTCTCCCTCTCTCCCTCACTCGCCTGTCTCTCTCTCCCTCACCCGCCTGTCTCCCGCTCTCCCTCACGTGCCTGTCTCTCTCTCTCCCTCACTAACCTGTCTCTCTCTCCCTCACTCGCCTGTCTCTCTCTCTCCCTCACTCGCCTGTCTCGCTCTCTCCCTCACTCGCCTGTCTCTCGCTCTCCCTCACTCACCTGTCTCTCTCTCTCCCCCTCTCTCGCCTGTCTCTCTCTCTCCCTCACTCACCTGTCTCTCTCTCTCTACCTCACTCGCCTGTCTCTCTCTCCCTCACTCACCTGTCTCCCTCTCTCCCTCACTCACCTGTCTCTCTCTCTCTCTCACTCGCCTGTCTCTCTCCCTCCCTCACTCGCCTGTCTCTCTCCCTCCCTCACTCGCCTGTCTCTCTCTCTCCCTCACTCGCCTGTCTCTCTCTCCCTCCCTCACTCACCTGTCTCTCTCTCCCTCACTCGCCTGTCTCTCTCTCCATCACTCGCCTGTCTCTCCCTCTCCCTCACTCGCCTGTCTCTCTCTCCCTCTCTCGCCTGTCTCTCTCTCCCTCACTCGCCTGTCTCTCGCTCCCTCACTCGCCTGTCTCTCTCTCTCCCTCACTCACCTGTCTCTCTCTCTCCCCCACTTGCCTGTCTCTCTCTCCCTCTCTCGCCTGTCTCTCTCTCACTCACTCGCCTGTCTCTCTCTCTCTCACTCGCCTGTCTCTCTCTCTCCCTCACTCGCCTGTCTCTCTCTCTCGCTCACTCGCCTGTCTCTCCCTCTCCCTCACTCGCCTGTCTCTCTCTCCCTCACTCGCCTGTCTCTCTCTCCCTCACTCGCCTTTCTATCTCTCTCCCTCACTCGCCTGTCTCTCTCTTCCTCACTTGCCTGTCTCTCTCTCTCTCCCTCACTCACCTGTCTCTCTCTCTCCCTCACTCACCTGTCTCTCTCTCCCTCACTCGCCTGTCTCTCTCTCCCTCACTCGCCTGTCTCTCTCTCTCCCTCACTCGCCTGTCTCTCTCTCTCCCTCACTCGCCTGTCTCTCTCTCCCTCACTCGCCTGTCTCTCTCCCTCCCTCTCTCGCCTGTCTCTCTCTCTCACTCACTCGCCTGTCTCTCTCTCTCCCTCACTCGCCTGTCTCTCTCTCCCTCACTCGCCTGCCTCTCTCTCTCCCTCACTTGCATGTCTCTCTCTCCCTCACTCGCCTGTCTCTCTCTCCCTCACTCGCCTGTCTCTCTCTCTCCCTCTCTCGCCTGTCTCTCTCTCCCTCACTTGCCTGTCTCTCTCTCTCCCTCACTCGCCTGTCTCTCTCTCTCCCTCACTCGCCTGTCTCTCTCTCCCTCACTCGCCTGTCTCTCTCTCCCTCACTCGCCTCCCTCTCTCTCCCTCACTCACCTGTCTCTCTCTCTCCCTCACTCGCCTGTCTCCTCTCTCCCTCTCTCGCCTGTCTCTCTCTCCCTCACTCGCCTGTCTCTCGCTCCCTCACTCGCCTGTCTCTCTCTCTCCCTCACTCACCTGTCTCTCTCTCTCCCCCACTTGCCTGTCTCTCTCTCCCTCTCTCGCCTGTCTCTCTCTCACTCACTCGCCTGTCTCTCTCTCTCTCACTCGCCTGTCTCTCTCTCTCCCTCACTCGCCTGTCTCTCTCTCTCGCTCACTCGCCTGTCTCTCCCTCTCCCTCACTCGCCTGTCTCTCTCTCCCTCACTCGCCTGTCTCTCTCTCCCTCACTCGCCTTTCTATCTCTCTCCCTCACTCGCCTGTCTCTCTCTTCCTCACTTGCCTGTCTCTCTCTCTCTCCCTCACTCACCTGTCTCTCTCTCTCCCTCACTCACCTGTCTCTCTCTCCCTCACTCGCCTGTCTCTCTCTCCCTCACTCGCCTGTCTCTCTCTCTCCCTCACTCGCCTGTCTCTCTCTCTCCCTCACTCGCCTGTCTCTCTCTCCCTCACTCGCCTGTCTCTCTCCCTCCCTCTCTCGCCTGTCTCTCTCTCTCACTCACTCGCCTGTCTCTCTCTCTCCCTCACTCGCCTGTCTCTCTCTCCCTCACTCGCCTGCCTCTCTCTCTCCCTCACTTGCATGTCTCTCTCTCCCTCACTCGCCTGTCTCTCTCTCCCTCACTCGCCTGTCTCTCTCTCTCCCTCTCTCGCCTGTCTCTCTCTCCCTCACTTGCCTGTCTCTCTCTCTCCCTCACTCGCCTGTCTCTCTCTCTCCCTCACTCGCCTGTCTCTCTCTCCCTCACTCGCCTGTCTCTCTCTCCCTCACTCGCCTCCCTCTCTCTCCCTCACTCACCTGTCTCTCTCTCTCCCTCACTCGCCTGTCTCCTCTCTCCCTCTCTCGCCTGTCTCTCTCTCCCTCACTCGCCTGTCTCTCTCTCCCTCACTCGCCTGTCTCTCTCTCTCCCTCACTCACCTGTCTCTCTCTCTCCCTCACTCGCCTGTCTCTCTCTCCCTCTCTCGCCTGTCTCTCTCTCCCTCACTCGCCTGTCTCTCTCTCCCTCAGTCGCCTGTCTATCTCTCTCCCTCACTCGCCTGTCTCTCTCTTCCTCACTTGCCTGTCTCTCTCTCTCTCCCTCACTCGCCTGTCTCTCTCTCTCCCTCACTCGCCTGTCTCTCTCTCCCTCACTCACCTGCCTCTCTCTCCCTCACTCACCTGTCTCTCTCTCCCTCACTCGCCTGTCTCTCTCTCTCCCTCATTCGCCTGTTTCTCTCTCTCCCTCACTCGCCTGTCTCTCTCTCTCCCTCACTTGCCTGTCTCTCTCTCTCCCTCACTCGCCTGTCTCTCTCTCTCCCTCACTCACCTGTCTCTCTCTCTCCCTCACTCACCTGTCTCTCTCTCTCCCTCACTAGCCTGTCTCTCTCTCCCTCACTCGCCTGTCAGTTCAGTTCAGTTCAGTTCAAATGCTTTATTGGCATGAAAGTTTACAGAGAACCATATTGCCAAAGCTTACATAGCAAAAAGGTACAGTTTTCCAACATTCTGTAGGTGTCAATCGATTTGACATTTGTTGGGTATATACAATATTACTTTTAAACAATATTAATTTTAAACAGTCTTTCTACTTCATTTGGTACGTTCAATATTAATTTTAAACAGTCTTACTTTTAAACAGTCCTCAGGTTGTGACATGTTGTTACATATTTAGCCCCAAGGTATGGTCTGTCTCCTTCTCCTAGGACTAATCTCAATTTTGACAGATCATCCAATTCCTTGAAATCTGGGGTTGTTTGGCTTAGCTTGTTGAATAATATGTTTCTTGATGTGTTGAATTTTTCACATTTTAGGAGGAAATGCATTTCTGTTTCAACCTCGCCAGCCAGACATTGATCGCATATTCTATTCTCTCTAGGCTGCCAGGATTTCTTGTATCTGCCTTTTTCAATTTCCAGTTGGTGGTCGCTTAGTCTGTACCTGGTGAGGGTCTGTCTCTGTTTTGTGTCTCTGATGGTCGTGAGGTAGTCTGCCAGTTTATATTCTCTTTTTAGGGCCCGGTAACATTCTAATCTGCTTTGGCTTTCGGTTATTTTGTTGCAATGTTCCACGTAGGTTTCTTTGCATTTTTTAATGATTTGGTTCACTCGGATTGGTGTTTGGACGGCTGTGTTGGTCTGGGGCTGGTCAGGGTCCGGCTGAGTACTTAGTTTCAGTAGCAGCTGACTCAGGGGACTCTTTTCTGGGTTTAGCTCTTGGGTCTGAAAGGCTTTGAAATGAAGGGTGTCTGGGGAGCTAGATTTGAGGTGATTTAGGAAGTTTAGTGCTCGTTTTTGGATGTTTATTATCAGTGGGTATCTGCCTAGTTCGGCTCTGCATGCATTTGTTGGCGTTTTTCTTTGGGTGCGAAGGATGCTTCGGCAGAATTCTGCATGTAGGGCTTCTATTGTGTGTTTTTCCCATTTAGTGTAGCTTTGGTGATTTAGCGGGCCCCATACTTCACTACCGTACAGTGCAATGGGCAGGATTATGCTGTCAAAAATTTTGAGCCAGATTTTGATTGGGATTTGGATGTTGTAGAATTTTCTTTTTATTGCATATAGGCTCTTCGGGCTTTTTCTTTTAGTGCATTCACTGCTATGCTGAAGCTCCCTGATGCTGTAATAGTTAGACCAAGGTAGGTGTAGCTCATAGTGTGTCCTATAGTGGTATCACTGAGGGTAAACTGGTATTTGTTTTCCTGACATCTGGGTCTTTTCTGAAAAATCATGATGTTGGTTTTCTTTAGATTTACTGTTAGAGCCCAATTTTGGCAGTATTTGTCGAGTAGGTCTAGTTGTTGCTGTAATCCCTGTTCTGTGGGAGACAGCAGAACCAGGTCGTCCGCATAGAACAGGGACTTCACTTCTCCATCCAGGAGACGGAGACCTGGTGACTCGCTTTGCTCCAGCATGTCTGCTAAATCATTTATGTATATGTTGAACAGGGTCGGGCTCAAATTGCAGCCCTGCCGGACGCCTCTTCTCTGGGTGAAGAAATCGGTGCGTTTGTCTCCAATTTTGACCCCGCATTTGTTTTTCAGATACATTGATTTAATAAGGTCATAGACTTTGCCCCCTATTCCACACTGAAGAAGTTTATAATAGAGCCCTTCGTGCCATATAGAGTCAAAGGCTTTCTTGAAGTCGATGAAACAGGCGAATATTTTCCCATTTTTTGTTTGGTGTTTATGTTTTTCAATGAGGGTGTGAAGGGTATAGATATGGTCGGCGGTGCGGTGTTTTGGAAGAAAGCCTATTTGGTTTTTTCTGAGGATATTATGTTTGTTAAGAAAATCAAGTAATCTACTATTTAGAATACTGCAGAATAACTTCCCTAGACAACTGTTGACACAGATGCCGTGGTAGTTATTTGGGTCTGATTTGTTTCCACTTTTATATATGGGGGAGATTAGTCCTTGGCACCAGATATCGGGAAAACAGCCTGAGCGTAATATGATGTTGAATAGTTTGAGTATCGCACCCTGCATCTCCATATTGCTGAACTTTAGCATTTCATTTTTGATGTTGTCTGGGCCACAGGCTTTCTTTAGGTGGAGAGATTTTGTTTTTGTGGCCAGTTCTTTCCATGTGATTGGGGAGTCTAGAGGGTTTTGGTTGTCTTTAATTGTTGCTTCTAATGTGTGGAGTTTTTCTGTGACCTGATGTTGACTTGGGTTTGTTTTGTTTTTTGGGATGTCTTTGTAGAGGTTTTCAAAATGTGTTCTCCAGATGTCGCCATCTTGGATTGGTAATGCTTGCAATTGTGTTGTACTCAGGTTATTCCACATTTCCCAGAATTGTTTTGGATTGGTGGAGTTTTCAATTTCTTTGAGTATTTTGTGGGTATAGTTTTGTGTTTTGTTCCTAATGGTGTGTTTATATCTTTTGAGGGTTTCATTGTATCTAGTACGTAGGTCCGGATTGTTTGGTTGCCGATGCTTTAGGTTTGATATTTTTCTCAGGTCTTTTCTGGCATTTTTGCATTCGTGGTCAAACCATTTCATATTTTTATTTTGTCTTTTGTGATGCTTCCTCTTCTGTTTCACGAGGTCGGCTTTTACAGCTGCCTCATGGAAGATCATATTTATATCCTCTATGGCCGTGTTTACACCATCTCTGGTGATCTCATATAGATTTTCTTTAAATTTTGAAATTTTACTTGTGAGATCAGGTGAATTTAGTGCTGTGATGAATTTATCTCCACTGTCTGGGGCCCATCTGTATGTCTGGTTTATTTTATGTAGCTTACTGTGTTCCTTTTTTGTGTCTGTAGTTTGGGCAGAAAGTTTAAGGTACACATTTATTTGGTTATGGTCTGAGAGGGGGGATTGCTGCCTGACAGTGAATGCGTTGATATCGCAGGGGTCCGGTTCAGTGATTGTATAGTCCACCACACTAGACCCAAGAGTTGAGGAGTATGTGAGTCTCCCTCTCTCTGTCTCTCTCTCTCCCTCAATCGCCTGTCTCTCTCTCTCCCTCACTCACCTGTCTCTCTCTGTCCCTCACTCGCCTGTCTCTCTCTCTCCCTCACTCAGCTGTCTCTCTCTCCCTCACTCAGCTGTCTCTCTCTCCCTCACTCGCCTGTCTCTCTCTCCCTCACTCGCCTGTCTCTCTCTCTCTCTCACTCGCCTTTCTCTCTCTCCCTCACTCGCCTGTCTCTCTCTCTCTCCCTCACTCGCCTGTCTCACTCTCTCACTCACTCGCCTGTCTCTCTCTCTCCCTCACTCGCCTGTCTCTCTCTCTCCCTCACTCGCCTGTCTCTCTCTCTCCCTCACTCGCCTGTGTCTCTCTCCCTCACTCGCCTGTCTCTCTCTCTCCCTCACTCGCCTGTCTCTCTCTCTCCCTCACTCACCTGTCTCTCTCTCTCCCTCACTCGCCTGTCTCTCTCTCTCCCTCACTCGCCTGTCTCTCTCTCTCCCTCTCGCCTGTCTCTCTCTCCCTCATTCGCCTGTCTCTCCCTTTCCCTCACTCGCCTGTCTCTCTCTCTCTCTCTCCCTCGCCTCTCTCTCTCTCTCCCTCACTCGCCTGTCTCTCTCTCCCTCACTCGCCTGTCTCTCTCTCTCCCTCACTCGCCTGTCTCTCTCTCTCGCTCACTCGCCTGTCTCTCTCTCTCACTCGCCTGTCTCTCTCTCCGTCACTCGCCTGTCTCTCTCCCTCACTCGCCTGTCTCTCCCTCTCCCTCGCTCGCCTGTCTCTCCCTCTCCCTCACTCGCCTGTCTCTCTCTCTCCCTCACTCGCCTGTCTCTCTCTCTCCCTCACTCGCCTGTCTCTCTCTCTCCCTCACTCGCCTGTCTCTCTCTCTCCCTCACTCGCCTGTCTCTCTCTCTCCCTCACTAGCCTGTCTCTCTCTCTCCCTCACTCGCCTGTCTCTCTCTCCCTCACTCGCCTGTCTCTCTCTCTCCTTCACTCGCCTGTCTCTCTCTCTCCCTCACTCACCTGTCTCTCTCTCTCCCTCACTCGCCTGTCTCTCTCTCTCCCTCACTTGCCTGGCTCTCTCTCCCTCACTCGCCTGTCTCTCTGTCTCCCTCACTCGCCTGGCTCTCACTCTCCCTCACTCGCCTGTCTCTCTCTCCCTCACTCGCCTGTCTCTCTCTCTCTCCCTCACTCATCTGTCTCTCTCTCTCACTCACTCGCCTGTCTCTCTCTCTCCCTCACTCACCTTTCTCTCTCTCTCCCTCACTCGCCTGTCTCTCTCTCTCCCTCACTCGCCTGTCTCTCTCTCTCCCTCACTCACCTGTCTCTCTCTCTCCCTCACTCGCCTGTCTCTCTCTCTCCCTCCCTCGCCTGTCTCTCTCTCCCTCACTCGCCTGTCTCTCTCTCTCCCTCACTCGCCTGTCTCTCTCTCTCCCTCACTCGCCTGTCTCTCTCTCCCTCACTCGCCTGTCTCTCTCTCCCTCACTCGCCTCTCTCTCTCTCCCTCACTCACCTGTCTCTCTCCCTCCCTCACTCACCTGTCTCTCTCCCTCCCTCACTCACCTGTCTCTCTCTCTCCCTCACTCGCCTGTCTCTCTCTCCCTCACTCGCCTGTCTCTCTCTCCCTCTCTCGCCTGTCTCTCTCTCCCTCACTCGCCTGTCTCTCTCTCCCTCACTCGCCTGTCTCTCTCTCTCCCTCACTCACCTGTCTCTCTCTCTCCCTCACTCGCCTGTCTCTCTCTCCCTCTCTCGCCTGTCTCTCTCTCCCTCACTCGCCTGTCTCTCTCTCCCTCACTCGCCTGTCTATCTCTCTCCCTCACTCGCCTGTCTCTCTCTTCCTCACTCGCCTGTCTCTCTCTCTCTCCCTCACTCGCCTGTCTCTCTCTCTCCCTCACTCGCCTGTCTCTCTCTCCCTCACTCACCTGCCTCTCTCTCACTCATTCGCCTGTCTCTCTCTCCCTCACTCGCCTGTCTCTCTCTCTCCCTCACTCGCCTGTCTCTCTCTCTCCCTCACTCGCCTGTCTCTCTCTCTCCCTCACTTGCCTGTCTCTGTCTCTCCCTCACTCGCCTGTCTCTCTCTCTCCCTCACTCACCTTTCTCTCTCTCTCCCTCACTCGCCTGTCTCTCTCTCTCCCTCACTCGCCTGTCTCTCTCTCTCCCTCACTCACCTGTCTCTCTCTCTCCCTCACTCGCCTGTCTCTCTCTCTCCCTCCCTCGCCTGTCTCTCTCTCCCTCACTCGCCTGTCTCTCTCTCTCCCTCACTCGCCTGTCTCTCTCTCTCCCTCACTCGCCTGTCTCTCTCTCCCTCACTCGCCTGTCTCTCTCTCCCTCACTCGCCTCTCTCTCTCTCCCTCACTCACCTGTCTCTCTCCCTCCCTCACTCACCTGTCTCTCTCTCTCCCTCACTCACCTGTCTCTCTCTCCCTCACTCGCCTGTCTCTCTCTCCCTCTCTCGCCTGTCTCTCTCTCCCTCACTCGCCTGTCTCTCTCTCCCTCACTCGCCTGTCTCTCTCTCTCCCTCACTCGCCTGTCTCTCTCTCTCCCTCACTCGCCTGTCTCTCTCTCCCTCTCTCGCCTGTCTCTCTCTCCCTCACTCACCTGTCTCTCTCTCCCTCACTCGCCTGTCTATCTCTCTCCCTCACTCGCCTGTCTCTCTCTTCCTCACTCGCCTGTCTCTCTCTCTCTCCCTCACTCGCCTGTCTCTCTCTCTCCCTCACTCGCCTGTCTCTCTCTCCCTCACTCACCTGCCTCTCTCTCACTCACTCGCCTGTCTCTCTCTCCCTCACTCGCCTGTCTCTCTCTCTCCCTCACTCGCCTGTCTCTCTCTCTCCCTCACTCGCCTGTCTCTCTCTCTCCCTCACTTGCCTGTCTCTGTCTCTCCCTCACTCGCCTGTCTCTCTCTCTCCCTCACTCACCTGTCTCTCTCTCTCCCTCACTAGCCTGTCTCTCTCTCCCTCACTCGCCTGTCTCTCTCTCTCCCTCACTCGCCTGTCTCTCTCTCTCCCTCACTCACTTGTCCAATTTCCAATTCCAATTTCCAATTAAAATGCTTTATTGGCATGAAAGTTTACAGAGAACCATATTGCCAAAGCTTACATAGCAAAAAGGTACAGTTTTCCAACATTCTGTAGGTGTCAATCGATTTGACATTTGTTGGGTACATACAATATTACTTTTAAACAATATTAATTTTAAACAGTCTTTGTACTTCATTTGGTACGTTCAATATTAATTTTAAACAGTCTTAATTTTAAACAGTCCTCAGGTTGTGACATGTTGTTACATATTTGGCCCCAAGGTATGGTCTGTCTCCTTCTCCTAGGACTAATCTCAATTTTGACAGATCATCCAATTCCTTGAAATCTGGGGTTGTTTGGCTTAGCTTGTTGAATAATATGTTTCTTGATGTGTTGAATTTTTCGCATTTTAGGAGGAAATGCATTTCTGTTTCAACCTCGCCAGCCAGACATTGATCGCATATTCTATTCTCTCTAGGCTGCCAGGATTTCTTGTATCTGCCTTTTTCAATTTCCAGTTGGTGGTCGCTTAGTCTGTACCTGGTGAGGGTCTGTCTCTGTTTTGTGTCTCTGATGGTCGTGAGGTAGTCTGCCAGTTTATATTCTCTTTTTAGGGCCCGGTAACATTCTCTCTCTGTCCCTCACTCGCCTGTCTCTCTCTCTCCCTCACTCGCCTGTCTCTCTCTCCCTCACTCGCCTGTCTCTCTCTCTCCCTCACTCGCCATTCTCTCTCTCCCTCACTCGGCTGTCTCTCTCTCTCTCCCTCACTCGCCTGTCTCACTCTCTCACTCACTCGCCTGTCTCTCTCTCTCCCTCACTCGCCTGTCTCTCTCTCTCCCTCACTCGCCTGTCTCTCTCTCTCCCTCACTCGCCTGTCTCTCTCTCCCTCACTCGCCTGTCTCTCTCTCTCCCTCACTCGCCTGTCTCTCTCTCTCCCTCACTCACCTGTCTCTCTCTCTCCCTCACTCGCCTGTCTCTCTCACTCGCCTGTCTCTCTCTCTCCCTCTCGCCTGTCTCTCTCTCCCTCATTCGCCTGTCTCTCCCTCTCCCTCACTCGCCTGACTCTCTCTCTCTCTCTCCCTCGCCTGTCTCTCTCTCTCCCTCACTCGCCTGTCTCTCTCTCCCTCACTCGCCTGTCTCTCTCTCTCCCTCACTCGCCTGTCTCTCTCTCCCTCACTCGCCTGTCTCTCTCTCTCTCCCTCACTCACCTGTCTCTCTCTCTCACTCACTCGCTCTCTCTTTCTCCCTCACTCACCTTTCTCTCTCTCCCCCTCACTCGCCTGTCTCTCTCTCTCCCTCACTCGCCTGTCTCTCTCTCTCCCTCACACACCTGTCTCTCTCTCTCCCTCACTCGCCTGTCTCTCTCTCTCCCTCACTCGCCTGTCTCTCTCTCCCTCGCCTGTCTCTATCTCTCCCTCACTCGCCTGTCTCTCTCTCACTCACTCGCCTGTCTCTCTCTCTCCCTCACTCGCCTGTCTCTCTCTCTCCCGCACTCGCCTGTCTCTCTCTCTCACTCGCCTGCCTCTCTCTCCCTCACTCGCCTGTCTCTCTCCCTCACTCACCTGTCTCTCCCTCTCCCTCACTCGCCTGTCTCTCCCTCACCCTCACTCGCCTGTCTCTCCCTCTCCCTCACTCGCCTGTCTCTCTCTCCCTCACTTGCCTGTCTCTCTCTCTCCCTCACTCGCCTGTCTCTCTCTCACCTTCACTCGCCTGTCTCTCTCTCTCCCTCACTCGCCTGTCTCTCTCTCTCTCTCACTCGCCTGTCTCTCTCTCCCTCACTCGCCTGTCTCTCTCTCTCCCTCACTCGCCTGTCTCTCTCCCTCCCTCACTCACCTGTCTCTCTCTCTCCCTCACTCGCCTGTCTCTCTCTCTCTCCCTCACTCGCCTGCCTCTCTCTCTCCCTCACTCACCTGTCTCTCTCTCCCTCACTCACCTGTCTCCCTCTCTCTCCCTCACTCACCTGTCTCTCTCTCTGCCTCACTCACCTGTCTCTCTCTCTCCCTCACTCGCCTGTCTCTCTCTCCCTCACTCACCTGTCTCTCTCTCTCTCCCTCACTCGCCTGTCTCTCTCTCCCTCACCCGCCTGTCTCTCTCTCTCCTTCACTCGCCTGTCTCTCTCTCTCCCTCACTCGCCTGTCTCTCTCTCCCTCACTCGCCTGTCTCTCTCTCTCCCTCACTCGGCTGTCTCTCTCTCTCCCTCACTCGCCTGTCTCTCGCTCTCCCTCTCTCGCCTGACTCTCTCTCGCTCACTCACCTGTCTCTCTCCCTCACTCGCCTGTCTCTCTCTCCCTCACTCACCTGTCTCTCTCTCTCCGTCACTCGCCTGTCTCTCTCTCTCCCTCACTCGCCTGTCTCTCTCCCTCCCTCACTCGCCTGTCTCTCTCACTCCCTCACTCGCCTGCCTCTCTCTCTCCCTCACTCGCCTGTCTCGCTCTCTCATTCACACGCCTGTCTCTCTCTCTCCCTCTCTCGCCTGTCTCTCTCTCCCTCACTCGCCTGTCTCTCCCTCTCCCTCACTCGCCTGTACCTCTCTCCCTCTCTCGCCTGTCTCTCTCTCCCTCACTCGCCTGTCTCTCTCTCCCTCACTCGCATGTCTCTCTCTCTCCCTCACTCGCCTGTCTCTCTCTCTCTCTCACTCGCCAGTCTCTCCCTCTCCCTCACTCACCTGTCTCTCTCTCCCTCACTCGCCTGTCTCTCTCTCCCTCACTCGCCTGTCTCTCTCTCCCTCACTCGCCTGTCTCTCTCTCCCTCACTCGCCTGTCTCTCTCTCTCCCTCACTCACCTGTCTCTCTCTCTCCCTCACTCACCTGTCTCTCTCTCCCTCCCTCGCCTGTCTCTCTCTCCCTCACTCACCTGTCTCTCTCTCCCTCACTCGCCTGTCTCTCTCTCTCCCTCACTCGCCTGTCTCTCTCTCTCCCTCACTCGCCTGTCTCTCTCTATCCCTCTCTCGCCTGTCTCTCTCTCCCTCACTCGCCTGTCTCTCTCTCTCCCTCACTCGCCTGTTTCTCTCTCTCCCTCACTCGCCTGTCTCTCTCTGCCTCACTCGCCTATCTCTCTCTCCCTCACTCGCCTGTCTCTCTCTCCCTCACTCACCTGTCTCTCTCTCTCCCTCACTCGCCTGTCTCTCTCTCTCCCTCACTCACCTGTCTCTCTCTCCCTCACTCGCCTGTCTCTCTCTCCCTCTCTCGCCTGTCTCTCTCTCCCTCACTCGCCTGTCTCTCTCTCTCCAATTCCAATTCCAATTCAAATGCTTTATTGGCATGAAAGTTTACAGAGAACCATATTGCCAAAGCTTTCATAGCAAAAAGGTACAGTTTTCCAACATTCTGTAGGTGTCAATCGATTTGACATTTGTTGGGTACATACAATATTACTTTTAAACAATATTAATTTTATACAGTCTTTGTACTTCATTTGGTACGTTCAATATTAATTTTAAACAGTCTTAATTTTAAACAGTCCTCAGGTTGTGACATCTCTCTCTCTCCCTCACTCGCCTGTCTCTCTCTCCCTCCCTCGCCTGTCTCTCTCTCCCTCACTCGCCTGTCTCTCTCTCCCTCACTCGCCTGTCTCTCTCTCTCCCTCACTCGCCTGTCTCTCTCTCTCCCTCACTCGCCTGTCTCTCCCTCTCCCTCACTCGCCTGTCTCTCTCTCCTTCACTCGCCTGTCTCTCTCTCCCTCACTCGCCTTTCTATCTCTCTCCCTCACTCGCCTGTCTCTCTCTTCCTCACTTGCATGCCTCTCTCTCTCTCCCTCACTCACCTGTCTCTCTCTCTCCCTCACTCGCCTGTCTCTCTCTCCCTCACTCGCCTGTCTCTCTCTCCCTCACTCACCTGTCTCTCCCTCTCCCTCACTCGCCTGTCTCTCCCTCACCCTCACTCGCCTGTCTCTCTCTCTCCCTCACTCGCCTGTCTCTCTCTCTCACTCGCCTGTCTCTCTCTCCCTCACTCGCCTGTCTCTCTCCCTCACTCGCCTGTCTCTCCCTCTCCCTCACTCGCCTGTCTCTCCCTCTCCCTCACTCGCCTGTCTCTCCCTCTCCCTCACTCGCCTGTCTCTCTCTTTCCCTCACTCGCCTGTCTCTCTCTCTCCCTCACTCGCCTGTCTCTCTCTCTCCCTCACTCGCCTGTCTCTCTCTCTCCCTCACTCGCCTGTCTCTCTCTCCCTCACTCGCCTGTCTCTCTCTCTCCTTCACTCGCCTGTCTCTCTCTTTCCCTCACTCACCTGTCTCTCTCTCTGCCTCACTCACCTGTCTCTCTCTCTCCCTCACTCGCCTGTCTCTCTCTCCCTCACTCACCTGTCTCTCTCTCTCTCCCTCACTCGCCTGTCTCTCTCTCTCCCTTGCTCACCTGTCTCTCTCTCTCTCCCTCACTTGCCTGTCTCTCTCTCCCTCACTCACCTGTCTCTCTCTCTCCCTCACTCACCTGTCTCTCTCTCCCTCTCTCGCCTGACTCTCTCTCGCTCACTCACCTGTCTCTCTCCCTCACTCGCCTGTCTCTCTCTCCCTCACTCACCTGTCTCTCTCTCTCCGTCTCTCGCCTGTCTCTCTCTCTCCCTCACTCGCCTGTCTCTCTCCCTCCCTCACTCGCCTGTCTCTCTCCCTCCCTCACTCGCCTGCCTCTCTCTCTCCCTCACTCGCCTGTCTCGCTCTCTCCCTCACACGCCTGTCTCTCTCTCTCCCTCACTCGCCTGTCTCTCTCCCCCTCCCTCACTCACCTGTCTCTCTCTCCCTCTCTCGCCTGTCTCTCTCTCTCTCACTCGCCAGTCTCTCCCTCTCCCTCACTCACCTGTCTCTCTCTCCCTCACTCGCCTGTCTCTCTCTCCCTCACTCGCCTGTCTCTCTCTCCCTCACTCGCCTGTCTCTCTCTCCCTCACTCGCCTGTCTCTCTCTCTCCCTCACTCA
>NW_028227029.1:0-18967 GCF_052327205.1 Somniosus microcephalus
CCAGAATCTCTCTCCCCCATCCCCAGAATCTCTCTCCCCCCACATCCCCAGAATCTCTCTCCCCCCACATCCCCAGAATCTCTCTCCCCCACATCCCCAGAATCTCTCTCCCCCCACATCCCCAGAATCTCTCTCCCCCCACATCCCCAGAATCTCTCTCCCCCCACATCCCCAGAATCTCTCTCCCCCCCCTCCACATCCCCAGAATCTCTCCCCCCTTCCACATCCCCAGAATCTCTCTCCCCCCTCCACATCCCAGAATCTCTCTCCCCCCCTCCACATCCCCAGAATCTCTCTCCCCCCCTCCACATCCCCAGAATCACTCTCCCCCCCCCACTTCCCCAGAATCTCTCTCCCCCCCACTTCCCCAGAATCTCTCTCCCCCCCACTTCCCCCAGAATCTCTTTCCCCCCGACTTCCCCAGAATCTCTCCCCCCCCACTTCCCCAGAATCTCTCTCCCCCCACATCCCCAGAAACTCCCTCTCCCCACATCCCCAGAATCTCTCTCCCCCCCTCCACATCCCCAGAATCACTCTCCCCCCCCCCACTTCCCCAGAATCTCTCTCCCCCCCACCACATCCCCAGAATCTCTCTCCCCCCCTCCACATCCCCAGAATCTCTCTCCCCCCCTCCACATCCCCAGAATCTCTCTCCCCCCCTCCACATCCCCAGAATCACTCTCCCCCCCCCACTTCCCCAGAATCTCTCTCCCCCCCACTTCCCCAGAATCTCTCTCCCCCCCACTTCCCCAGAATCTCTCTCCCCCCCACTTCCCCAGAATCTCTCTCCCCCCGACTTCCCCAGAATCTCTCCCCCCCCACTTCCCCAGAATCTCTCTCCCCCCACATCCCCAGAAACTCCCTCTCCCCACATCCCCAGAATCTCTCTCCCCCCACATCCCCAGAATCTCTCTCCCCCCTTCCACATCCCCAGAATCTCTCTCCCCCCCTCCACATCCCCAGAATCTCTCTCCCCCCCTCCACATCCCCAGAATCTCTCTCCCCCCTCCCCCACATCCCCAGAATCTCTCTCCCCCCCTCCACATCCCCAGAATCTCTCTGCCCCCCCCACTTCCCCGGAATCTCTCTCCCCCCCACTTACCCAGAATCTCTCTCCCCCCCACTTCCCCAGAATCTCTCTCCCCCACCACTTCCCCAGAATCTCTCTCCCCCCGACTTCCCCAGAATCTCTCTCCCCCCCACTTCCCCAGAATCTCTCTCCCCCACCACTTACCCAGAATCTCTCTCCCCCAGAATCTCTCTCCCCCCCACTTCCCCAGAATCTCTCTCCCCCACCACTTCCCCAGAATCTCTCTCGCTCCCCCCCACTTCCCCAGAATCTCTCTCCCACATCCCCAGAATCTCTCTCCCCCATCCCCAGAATCTCTCCCCACTTCCACATCCCCAGAATCTCTCTCCCCCCCTCCACATCCCCAGAATCTCTCTCCCCCCCTCCACATCCCCAGAATCTCTCTCCCCCCCCCACTTCCCCAGAATCTCTCTCCCCCCCCACTTCCCCAGAATCTCTCTCCCCCCAACTTCCCCAGAATCTCTCTCCCCCCCCACTTCCCCAGAATCTCTCTCCCCCCCACTTCCCCAGAATCTCTCTCCCCCCATCCCCAGAATCTCTCTCCCCCGCCATCCCCAGAATCTCTCTCTCCCACATCCCCAGAATCTCTCTCCCCCATCCCCAGAATCTCTCTCTCCCTCCACAACCCCAGAATCTCTCTCTCCCCCCACATCCCCAGAATCTCTCTCTCCACCCACATCCCCAGAATCTCTCTCTCCCCGCCACATCCCCAGAATCTCTTCCCCCCCACACCCCCAGAATCTCTCTCTCCCCCCACATCCCCAAAATCTCTCTCCCCCGCACATCCCCAGAATCTCTCTCCCCCCGCATCCCCAGAATCTCTCCCCCCACATCCCCAGAATCTCTCTCCCCATCCCCAAAATCTCTCCCCCAACATCCCCAGAATCTCCCCCCCCCCACATCCCCAGAATCTCTCTCTCCCCCCACATCCCAGAATCTCTCTCCCCCCACATCCCCAGAATCTCTCTCCCCCCACATCCCCAGAATCTCTCTCTCCCCCGACATCCCCAGAATCTCTCTCCCCCGACATCCCCAGAATCTCTCTCTCCCCCGACATCCCCATAATCTCTCCCCCGACATCCCCAGAGTCTCTCTCTCCCCCGACATCCCCAGAATCTCTCCCCCCCCCACATCCCCAGAATCTCTCCCCCCCCCACTTCCCCGGAATCTCTCTCCCCCCCACTTCCCCAGAATCTCTCTCCCCCCCACTTCCCCAGAATCTCTCTCCCCCCCACTTCCCCAGAATCTCTCTCCCCCCCACTTCCCCAGAATCTCTCTCCCCCGCCATCCCCAGAATCTCTCTCTCCCACATCCCCAGAATCTCTCTCCCCCATCCCCAGAATCTCTCTCCCCCCACATCCCCAGAATCTCTCGCCCCCCCACATCCCCAGAATCTCTCTCCCCCCCATCCCCAGAATCTCTCTCCCCACCACATCCCCAGAATCTCTCGCCCCCCCACATCCCCAGAATCTCTCTCCCCCCCACATCACCAGAATCTCTCTTCCCCCCCATCCCCAGAATCTCTCTCCACCCCATCCCCAGAATCTCTCGCCCCCCCACTTCCCCAGAATCTCTCGCCCCCCCATCCCCAGAATCTCTCTCCCCCATCCCCAGAATCTCTCTCCCCCCCAACATCCCCAGAATCTCTCCCCCTCCCACATCCCCAGAATCTCTCTCCCCCACATCCCCAGAATCTCTCTCCCCCCACATCCCCAGAATCTCTCGCCCCCCCCATCCCCAGAATCTCTCTCCCCATCCCCAGAATCTCTCTCCCCCCACATCCCCAGAATCTCTCTCCCCCCACATCCCCAGAATCTCTCTCCCCCCATCCCCAGAATCTCTCTCCCCTCCCCCATCCCCAGAATCTCTCCCTCCACATCCCCAAAATCTCTCTCCCCCCACATCTCCAGAATCTCTCTCCCCCCACATCCCCAGAATCTCTCTCCCCCCATCCCCAGAATCTCTCTCCCCTCCCCCATCCCCAGAATCTCTCTCCCCCCTCCTACATCCCAGAATCTCCCCCCATGCCCAGAATCTCCCCCATCCCCGGAATCTCTCTCCCCCATCCCCAGAATCTCCCCCACATCCCCAGAATCTCTCTCCCCCCACATCCCCAGAATCTCTCTCCCCCCACATCCCCAGAATCTCTCTCCCCCCCACATCCCCAGAATCTCTCTCCCCCCCCACATCCCCAGAATCTCTCTCCCCCCCACATCCCCAGAATCTCTCTCCCCCCCACATCCCCAGAATCTCTCTCCCCCCCACATCCCCAGAATCTCTCTCCCCCCCACATCCCCAGAATCTCTCTCCCCCCACATCCCCAGAATCTCTCTCCCCCCACATCCCCAGAATCTCTCTCCCCCCACATCCCCAGAATCTCTCTCCCCCCCACATCCCCAGAATCTCTCTCCCCCCACATCCCCAGAATCTCTCTCCCCCCACATCCCCAGAATCTCCCCCCCACATCCCCAGAATCACCCCCGCACATCCCCAGAATCTCTCTCCCCTCACATCCCCAGAATCTCTCTCTCTCCCGACATCCCCAGAATCTCTCCCCCCACCACATCCCAGAATCTCCCCCGCACATCCCCAGAATCTCTCTCCCCCCACATCCCCAGAATCTCTCTCCCCCCCACATCCCCAAAATCTCTCTCCCCCCACATCCCCAAAATCTCTCTCCAACCCCAGAATCTCTCCCCTGACATCCCCAGAATCTCTCTCCCCACCACATCCGCAGAATCTCTCTCCCCGCAACATCCCCAGAATCTCTCTCCCCACATCCCCAGAATCTCTCTCCCCCCACAGCCCCAGAATCTCTCTCCCCCATCCCCAGAATCTCTGGCCCCCATCCCCAGAATCTCTCCCCCATCCCCAGAATCTCTCTCCCCCCATCCCCAGAATCTATCTCCCCCCATCCCCAGAATCTCTCTCCCCCGCACTTCCCCAGAATCTCTCTTCCCCCCCACTTCCCAGAATCTCTCTCCACCCCATCCCCAGAATCTCTCGCCCCCCCACTTCCCCAGAATCTCTCGCCCCCCCCATCCCCAGAATCTCTCTCCCATCCCCAGAATCTCTCTCCCCCCTCCACATCCCCAGAATCTCTCCCCCCTTCCACATCCCCAGAATCTCTCTCCCCCCCCTCCACATACCCAGAATCTCTCTCCCCCCCTCCACATACCCAGAATCTCTCTCCCCCCCTCCACATCCCCAGAATCACTCTCCCCCCCCACTTCCCCAGAATCTCTCTCCCCCCCACTTCCCCAGAATCTCTCTCCCCCCCACTTCCCCAGAATCTCTCTCCACCCGACTTCCCCAGAATCTCTCCCCCCCCACTTCCCCAGAATCTCTCTCCCCCCACATCCCCAGAAACTCCCTCTCCCCACATCCCCAGAATCTCTCTCCCCCCACATCCCCAGAATCTCTCTCCCCCCTTCCACATCCCCAGAATCTCTCTCCCCCCCTCCACATCCCCAGAATCTCTCTCCCCCCCTCCACATCCCCAGAATCTCTCTCCCCCCCTCCACATCCCCAGAATCTCTCTGCCCCCCCACTTCCCCGGAATCTCTCTCCCCCGCACTTACCCAGAATCTCTCTCCCCCCCCACTTCCCCAGAATCTCTCTCCCCCCCCACTTCCCAGAATCTCTCTTCCCCCCCACTTCCCCAGAATCTCTCTCCCCCCATCCCCAGAATCTCTCTCCCACATCCCCAGAATCTCTCTCCCACATCCCCAGAATCTCTCTCCCCCATCCCCAGAATCTCTCCCCCCCTCCACATCCCCAGAATCTCTCTCCCCCCCTCCACATCCCCAGAATCTCTTTCCCCCCCCACTTCCCCAGAATCTCTCTCCCCCCCACTTCCCCAGAATCTCTCTCCCCCCAACTTCCCCAGAATCTCTCTCCCACCCACTTCCCCAGAATCTCTCTCCCCCCATCCCCAGAATATCTCTCCCCCCATCCCCAGAATCTCTCTCCCCTCCCCCATCCCCAGAATCTCTCTCCCCCCATCCCCAGAATCTCTCTCCCCCTCCTACATCCCCAGAATCTCCCCCCATGCCCAGAATCTCCCCCCATCCCCGGAATCTCTCTCCCCCATCCCCAGAATCTCCCCCCATCCCGGAATTTCTCTCCCCCCACATCCCCAGAATCTCTCTCCCCCCACATCCCCAGAATCTCTCTCCCCCCACATCCCCAGAATCTCTCTCCCCCCACATCCCCAGAATCTCTCTCCCCCCCACATCCCCAGAATCTCTCTCCCCCCCCACATCCCCAGAATCTCTCTCCCCCCAACTTCCCAGAATCTCTCTCCCCCCCCACTTCCCCAGAATCTCTCTCCCCCCCCCACTTCCCCAGAATCTCTCTCCCCCCATCCCCAGAATATCTCTCCCCCGCCATCCCCAGAATCTCTCTCTCCCACATCCCCAGAATCTCTCTCCCCCATCCCCAGAATCTCTCTCCCCCCACATCCCCAGAATCTCTCGCCCCCCCACATCCCCAGAATCTCTCTCCCCCCCATCCCCAGAATCTCTCTCCCCCCCACATCCCCAGAATCTCTCTCCCCCCCACATCCCAGAATCTCTCTTCGCCCCCCATCCCCAGAATCTCTCTCCACCCCATCCCCAGAATCTCTCGCCCCCCCACTTCCCCAGAATCTCTCGCCCCCCCCATCCCCAGAATCTCTCTCCCCCATCCCCAGAATCTCTCGCCCCCCCATCCCCAGAATCTCTCTCCCCCATCCCCAGAATCTCTCTCCCCCTCCCACATCCCCAGAATCTCTCTCCCCCCACATCCCCAGAATCTCTCTCCCCCCACATCCCCAGAATCTCTCGCCCCCCCATCCCAGAATCTCTCTCCCCCATCCCCAGAATCTCTCTCCCCCCACATCCCCAGAATCTCTCTCCCCCCACATCCCCAGAATCTCTCTCCCCCCATCCCCAGAATCTCTCTCCCCTCCCCCATCCCCAGAATCTCTCCCTCCACATCCCCAAAATCTCTCTCCCCCCACATCTCCAGAATCTCTCTCCCCCCACATCCCCAGAATCTCTCTCCCCCCATCCCCAGAATCTCTCTCCCCTCCCCCATCCCCAGAATCTCTCTCCCCCCATCCCCAGAATCTCTCTCCCCCTCCTACATCCCCAGAATCTCCCCCCATGCCCAGAATCTCCCCCCATCCCCGGAATCTCTCTCCCCCATCCCCAGAATCTCCCCCCATCCCCGGAATTTCTCTCCCCCCACATCCCCAGAATCTCTCTCCCCCCCACATCCCCAGAATCTCTCTCCCCCCACATCCCCAGAATCTCTCTCCCCCCACATCCCCAGAATCTCTCTCCCCACCACATCCCCAGAATCTCTCTCCCCCCCCACATCCCCAGAATCTCTCTCCCCCCCACATCCCCAGAATCTCTCTCCCCCCCACATCCCCAGAATCTCTCTCCCCCCACATCCCCAGAATCTCTTTCCCCCCACATCCCCAGAATCCTCTCCCCCCACATCCCCAGAATCTCTCCCCCTCCCATATCCCCAGAATCTCTCCCCCCTCCACATCCCCAGAATCTCTCCCCCCATCCCCAGAATCTCTCTCCCCGCCACATTCCCAGAATCTCTCTCCCCCCCACATCCCCAGAATCTCTCTCCCCCCACATCCCCAGAATCTCTCTCCCCCCACATCCCCAGAATCTCTCTCCCCCTCCCACATCCCCAGAATCTCTCCCCCCTCCACATCCCCAGAATCTCTCCCCCCATCCCCAGAATCTCTCTCCCCCTCCCACATCCCCAGAATCTCTCTCCCCCCCCTCCACATCCCCAGAATCTCTCTTCCCCCCCACTTCCCCAGAATCTCTCTCCCCCCCTCCACATCCCCAGAATTTCTCCCCCGCTACTTCCCCAGAATCTCTCTCCCCGCCATCCCCAGATTCCCCCCCCTCCCCATCCCCAGAATCTCTCTCCCCCCAACTTCCCCAGAATCTCTCCCCCCCCATCCCCAGAATCTCTCTCCCCTCCCCCATCCCCAGAATCTCTCTCCCCCCTCCTACATCCCCAGAATCTCCCCCCATGCCCAGAATCTCCCCCCATCCCCGGAATCTCTCTCCCCCATCCCCAGAATCTCCCCCCATCCCCGGAATCTCTCTCCCCACACATCCCCAGAATCTCTCTCCCCCCACATCCCCAGAATCTCTCTCCCCCCACATCCCCAGAATCTCTCTCCCCCCCACATCCCCAGAATCTCTCTCGCCCCCCACATCCCCAGAATCTCTCTCCCCCCCACATCCCCAGAATCTCTCTCCCCCCCACATCCCCAGAATCTCTCTCCCCCCCACATCCCCAGAATCTCTCTCCCCCCACATCCCCAGAATCTCTCTCCCCCCACATCCCCAGAATCTCTCTCCCCCCACATCCCCAGAATCTCTCTCCCCCCACATCCCCAGAATCTCTCTCCCCCCACATCCCCAGAATCTCTCCCCCTCCCATATCCCCAGAATCTCTCCCCCCTCCACATCCCCAGAATCTCTCCCCCCATCCCCAGAATCTCTCTCCCCGCCACATCCCCAGAATCTCTCTCCCCCCCACATCCCCAGAATCTCTCTCCCCCCTCATCCCCAGAATCTCTCTCCCCCCACATCCCCAGAATCTCCCCCCCACATCCCCAGAATCACCCCCCGCACATCCCCAGAATCTCTCTCCCCTCACATCCCCAGAATCTCTCTCTCTCCCGACATCCCCAGAATCTCTCCCCCCACCACATCCCCAGAATCTCCCCCGCACATCCCCAGAATCTCTCTCCCCCCACATCCCCAGAATCTCTCTCCCCCCCACATCCCCAAAATCTCTCTCCCCCCACATCCCCAAAATCTCTCTCCAACCCCAGAATCTCTCCCCCTGACATCCCCAGAATCTCTTTCCCCACCACATCCGCAGAATCTCTCTCCCCGCAACATCCCCAGAATCTCTCTCCCCACATCCCCAGAATCTCTCTCCCCCCACAGCCCCAGAATCTCTCTCCCCCATCCCCAGAATCTCTCGCCCCCATCCCCAGAATCTCTCTCCCCCATCCCCAGAATCTCTCTCCCCCCATCCCCAGAATCTATCTCCCCCATCCCCAGAATCTCTCTCCCCCGCACTTCCCCAGAATCTCTCTTCCCCCCCACTTCCCCAGAATCTCTCTCCACCCCATCCCCAGAATCTCTCGCCCCCCCACTTCCCCAGAATCTCTCGCCCCCCCATCCCCAGAATCTCTCTCCCCCATCCCCAGAATCTCTCTCCCCCCCTCCACATCCCCAGAATCTCTCCCCCCTTCCACATCCCCAGAATCTCTCTCCCCCCCTCCACATCCCCAGAATCTCTCTTCCCCCCCTCCACATACCCAGAATCTCTCTCCCCCCCTCCACATCCCCAGAATCACTCTCCCCCCCCCACTTCCCCAGAATCTCTCTCCCCCCCACTTCCCCAGAATCTCTCTCCCCCCCACTTCCCCAGAATCTCTCTCCCCCCGACTTCCCCAGAATCTCTCCCCCCCCACTTCCCCAGAATCTCTCTCCCCCCACATCCCCAGAAACTCCCTCTCCCCACATCCCCAGAATCTCTCTCCCCCCACATCCCCAGAATCTCTCTCCCCCCTTCCACATCCCCAGAATCTCTCTCCCCCCCCTCCACATCCCCAGAATCTCTCTCCCCCCCTCCACATCCCCAGAATCTCTCTCCCCCCCTCCACATCCCCAGAATCTCTCTGCCCCCCCACTTCCCCGGAATCTCTCTCCCCCGCACTTACCCAGAATCTCTCTCCCCCCCACTTCCCCAGAATCTCTCTCCCCCCCCACTTCCCCAGAATCTCTCTTCCCCCCCACTTCCCCAGAATCTCTCTCCCCCCATCCCCAGAATCTCTCTCCCACATCCCCAGAATCTCTCTCCCACATCCCCAGAATCTCTCTCCCCCCATCCCCAGAATCTCTCCCCCCTTCCACATCCCCAGAATCTCTCTCCCCCCCTCCACATCCCCAGAATCTCTCTCCCCCCCTCCACATCCCCAGAATCTCTTTCCCCCCCCACTTCCCCAGAATCTCTCTCCCCGCCACTTCCCCAGAATCTCTCTCCCCCCAACTTCCCCAGAATCTCTCTCCCCCCGCACTTCCCCAGAATCTCTCTCCCCCCCACTTCCCCAGAATCTCTCTCCCCCCATCCCCAGAATATCTCTCCCCCGCCATCCCCAGAATCTCTCTCTCCCACATCCCCAGAATCTCTCTCCCCCATCCCCAGAATCTCTCTCCCCCCACATCCCCAGAATCTCTCGCCCCCCCACATCCCCAGAATCTCTCTCCCCCCCATCCCCAGAATCTCTCTCCCCCCCACATCCCCAGAATCTCTCTCCCCCCCACATCCCCAGAATCTCTCTTCGCCCCCCATCCCCAGAATCTCTCTCCACCCCATCCCCAGAATCTCTCGCCCCCCCACTTCCCCAGAATCTCTCGCCCCCCCATCCCCAGAATCTCTCTCCCCCATCCCCAGAATCTCTCTCCCCCCCCACATCCCCAGAATCTCTCCCCCTCCCACATCCCCAGAATCTCTCTCCCCCCACATCCCCAGAATCTCTCTCCCCCCACATCCCCAGAATCTCTCGCCCCCCCATCCCCAGAATCTCTCTCCCCCATCCCCAGAATCTCTCTCCCCCCACATCCCCAGAATCTCTCTCCCCCCACATCCCCAGAATCTCTCTCCCCCCATCCCCAGAATCTCTCTCCCCTCCCCCATCCCCAGAATCTCTCCCTCCACATCCCCAAAATCTCTCTCCCCCCACATCTCCAGAATCTCTCTCCCCCCACATCCCCAGAATCTCTCTCCCCCCATCCCCAGAATCTCTCTCCCCTCCCCCATCCCCAGAATCTCTCTCCCCCCATCCCCAGAATCTCTCTCCCCCTCCTACATCCCCAGAATCTCCCCCCATGCCCAGAATCTCCCCCCATCCCCGGAATCTCTCTCCCCCATCCCCAGAATTTCCCCCCATCCCCGGAATTTCTCTCCCCCCACATCCCCAGAATCTCTCTCCCCCCACATCCCCAGAATCTCTCTCCCCCCACATCCCCAGAATCTCTCTCCCCCTACATCCCCAGAATCTCTCTCCCCCCCACATCCCCAGAATCTCTCTCCCCCCCCACATCCCCAGAATCTCTCTCCCCCCAACTTCCCCAGAATCTCTCTCCCCCCAACTTCCCCAGAATCTCTCTCCCCCCCCACTTCCCCAGAATCTCTCTCCCCCCATCCCCAGAATATCTCTCCCCCGCCATCCCCAGAATCTCTCTCTCCCACATCCCCAGAATCTCTCTCCCCCATCCCCAGAATCTCTCTCCCCCCACATCCCCAGAATCTCTCGCCCCCCCACATCCCCAGAATCTCTCTCCCCCCCCATCCCCAGAATCTCTCTCCCCCCCACATCCCCAGAATCTCTCTCCCCCCCACATCCCCAGAATCTCTCTTCGCCCCCCATCCCCAGAATCTCTCTCCACCCCATCCCCAGAATCTCTCGCCCCCCCACTTCCCCAGAATCTCTCGCCCCCCCATCCCCAGAATCTCTCTCCCCCATCCCCAGAATCTCTCTCCCCCCCCCACATCCCCAGAATCTCTCCCCCTCCCACATCCCCAGAATCTCTCTCCCCCCACATCCCCAGAATCTCTCTCCCCCCACATCCCCAGAATCTCTCGCCCCCCCATCCCCAGAATCTCTCTCCCCCATCCCCAGAATCTCTCTCCCCCCACATCCCCAGAATCTCTCTCCCCCCACATCCCCAGAATCTCTCTCCCCCCATCCCCAGAATCTCTCTCCCCTCCCCCATCCCCAGAATCTCTCCCTCCACATCCCCAAAATCTCTCTCCCCCCACATCTCCAGAATCTCTCTCCCCCCACATCCCCAGAATCTCTCTCCCCCCATCCCCAGAATCTCTCTCCCCTCCCCCATCCCCAGAATCTCTCTCCCCCCATCCCCAGAATCTCTCTCCCCCTCCTACATCCCCAGAATCTCCCCCCATGCCCAGAATCTCCCCCCATCCCCGGAATCTCTCTCCCCCATCCCCAGAATCTCCCCCCATCCCCGGAATTTCTCTCCCCCCACATCCCCAGAATCTCTCTCCCCCCACATCCCCAGAATCTCTCTCCCCCCACATCCCCAGAATCTCTCTCCCCCCACATCCCCAGAATCTCTCTCCCCCCCCACATCCCCAGAATCTCTCTCCCCCCCACATCCCCAGAATCTCTCTCCCCCCCACATCCCCAGAATCTCTCTCCCCCCCACATCCCCAGAATCTCTCTCACCCCACATCCCCAGAATCTCTCTCCCCCCACATCCCCAGAATCTCTCTCCCCCCACATCCCCAGAATCCCTCTCCCCCCACATCCCCAGAATCTCTCCCCCTCCCATATCCCCAGAATCTCTCCCCCCTCCACATCCCCAGAATCTCTCCCCCCATCCCCAGAATCTCTCTCCCCGCCACATCCCCAGAATCTCTCTCCCCCCCACATCCCCAGAATCTCTCTCCCCCCACATCCCCAGAATCTCTCTCCCCCCACATCCCCAGAATCTCTCTCCCCCTCCCACATCCCCAGAATCTCTCCCCCCTCCACATCCCCAGAATCTCTCCCCCCATCCCCAGAATCTCTCTCCCCCTCCCACATCCCCAGAATCTCTCTTCCCCCCCTCCACATCCCCAGAATCTCTCTTCCCCCCCACTTCCCCAGAATCTCTCTCCCCCCCCTCCACATCCCCAGAATTTCTCCCCCGCTACTTCCCCAGAATCTCTCTCCCCGCCATCCCCAGATTCCCCCCCCTCCCCATCCCCAGAATCTCTCTCCCCCCAACTTCCCCAGAATCTCTCCCCCCCATCCCCAGAATCTCTCGCCCCCCCACATCCCCAGAATCTCTCTCCCCCACATCCCCAGAATCTCTCTCCCCCCATCCCCAGAATCTCTCTCCCCCCATCTCCAGAATCTCTCTCCCCCCCCCACATCCCCAGAATCTCTCTCCGCCCCCCACATCCCCAGAATCTCTCTCCCCCCACATCCCCAGAATCTCTCCCCCACATCCCCAGAATCTCTCTCCCCCCACATTCCCCAAATCTCTCTCCCCCCCACACCCCCAGAATCTCTCTCTCCCCCCACATCCCCAGAATCTCTCTCCCCCCACATCCCCAGAATCTCTCTCCCCCCCACATCCCCAGAATCTCTCTCTCCCTCCACAACCCCAGAATCTCTCTCTCCCCCCACATCCCCAGAATCTCTCTCTCCACTCACATCCCCAGAATCTCTCTCTCCCCGCCACATCCCCAGAATCTCTTCCCCCCCACACCCCCAGAATCTCTCTCCCCCCACATCCCCAAAATCTCTCTCCCCCGCACATCCCCAGAATCTCTCTCCCCCCGCATCCCCAGAATCTCTCTCCCCCCGCATCCCCAGAATCTCTCCCCCCCACATCCCCAGAATCTCTCTCCCCATCCCCAAAATCTCTCCCCCAACATCCCCAGAATCTCCCCCCCCCACATCCCCAGAATCTCTCTCCCCCCACATCCCCAGAATCTCTCTCCCCCCACATCCCCAGAATCTCTCTCTCCCCCGACATCCCCAGAATCTCTCTCTCCCCCGACATCCCCAGAATCTCTCTCTCCCCCGACATCCCCATAATCTCTCCCCCGACATCCCCAGTCTCTCTCTCTCCCCCGACATCCCCAGAATCTCTCCCCCCACACATCCCCAGAATCACTCCCCCCCCACATCCCCAGAATCGCCCCCGCACATCCCCAGAATCTCTCTCCCCCCACATCCCCAGAATCTCTCTCCCCCCCCCCACATCCCCAAAATCTCTCCCCCGACATCCCCAGAATCTCTCCCCCCACATCCCCAGAATCTCTCTCTCCCCCGACATCCCCAGAATCTCTCTCTTCCCCCCGACATCCCCAGAATCGCTCTCTCCCCCGACATCCCCAGAATCTCTCTCTCCCCCGACATCCCCAGAATCTCTCCCCCGACATCCCCAGAATCTCTCTCTCCCCCGACATCCCCAGAATCTCTCCCCCCCCACATCCCCAGAATCTCCCCCGCACATCCCCAGAATCTCCCCCGCACATCCCCAGAATCTCCCCCATCCCCGGAAACTCTCTCCCCCATCCCCAAAATCTCTCTCCCCCCACATCCCCAGAATCTCCCCCCCCACATCCCCAGAATCACCCCCGCACATCCCCAGAATCTCTCTCCCCTCACATCCCCAGAATCTCTCTCTCCCCCGACATCCCCAGAATCTCTCCCCCCCCCCACATCCCCAGAATCTCCCCCGCACATCCCCAGAATCTCTCTCCCCCCCACATCCCCAGAATCTCTCTCCCCCCCGACATCCCCAAAATCTCTCTCCCCCCACATCCCCAAAATCTCTCTCCAACCCCAGAATCTCTCCCCCTGACATCCCCAGAATCTCTCTCCCCACCACATCCGCAGAATCTCTCTCCCCCCAACATCCCCAGAATCTCACTCCCCACATCCCCAGAATCTCTCTCCCCCCACAGCCCCAGAATCTCTCTCCCCCATCCCCAGAATCTCTGGCCCCCATCCCCAGAATCTCTCTCCCCCATCCCCAGAATCTCTCTCCCCCCATCCCCAGAATCTATCTCCCCCCATCCCCAGAATCTCTCTCCCCCGCACTTCCCCAGAATCTCTCTTCCCCCCCACTTCCCCAGAATCTCTCTCCTCCCACATCCCCAGAATCTCTCTTCCCCCCCACTTCCCCAGAATCTCTCTCCCCCCCACTTCCCCAGAATCTCTCCCCCGCCACATTCCCAGAATCTCCCCCCATCCCCAGAATCTCCCCCCCATCCCCAGAATCTCCCCCCCACATCCCCAGAATCTCTCCCCACCACATCCCCAGAATCTCCCCATCCCCAGAATCTCTCTCCCCCATCCCCAGAATCTCTCTCCCCCCACATCCCCAGAATCTCCCCCATCCCCAGAATCTCCCCCCATCCCCAGAATCTCTCTCCCCCATCCCCAGAATCTCCCCCATCCCCAGAATCTCCCCCCATCCCCAGAATCTCCCCCCATCCCCAGAATCTCCCCCCATCCCCAGAATCTCTCTCCCCCATCCCCAGAATCTCTCTCCCCCCACATCCCCAGAATCTCTCTCCCCCCACATCCCCAGAATCTCTCTCCCCCCACATCCCCAGAATCTCTCTCCTCATCCCCAGAATCTCTCTCCCCCCAACATCCCCAGAATCTCTCTCCCCCCACATCCCCAGAAACTCTCTCCCCACACATCCCCAGAAACTCCCTCTCCCCACATCCCCAGAATCTCTCTCCCCCCACATCCCCAGAATCTCTCTCCCCCCACATCCCCAGAATCTCTCTCCCCCCCCTCCACATCCCCAGAATCTCTCCCCCCTTCCACATCCCCAGAATCTCTCGCCCCCCCTCCACATCCCCAGAATCTCTCTCCGCCCCTCCACATCCCCAGAATCTCTCTCCCCCTCCACATCCCCAGAATCACTCTCCCCCCCCCCCACTTCCCCAGAATCTCTCTCCCCCCCACTTCCCCAGAATCTCTCTCCCCCCCACTTCCCCAGAATCTCTCTCCCCCCCACTTCCCCAGAATCTCTCTCCCCCCCACTTCCCCAGAATCTCTCTCCCCCCCACTTCCCCAGAATCTCTCTCCCCCCCACTTCCCCAGAATCTCTCTCCCCCCGACTTCCCCAGAATCTCTCCCCCCCCACTTCCCCAGAATCTCTCTCCCCTCACATCCCCAGAAACTCCCTCTCCCCACATCCCCAGAATCTCTCTCCCCCCACATCCCCAGAATCTCTCTCCCCCCTTCCACATCCCCAGAATCTCTCTCCCCCCCTCCACATCCCCAGAATCTCTCTCCCCCCCTCCACATCCCCAGAATCTCTCTCCCCGCCTCCACATCCCCAGAATCTCTCTGCCCCCCCACTTCCCCAGAATCTCTCTCCCCCCCACTTAACCAGAATCTCTCTCCCCCCCACTTCCCCAGAATATCTCTCCCCCCCCACTTCCCCAGAATCTCTCTCTCCCCCCATCCCCAGAATCTCTCTCCCACATCCCCAGAATCTCTCTCCCCCCATCCCCAGAATCTCTCTCCCCCCCTCCACATCCCCAGAATCTCTCTCCCCCCCTCCACATCCCCAGAATCTCTCTCCCCCCCTCCACATCCCCAGAATCTCTCTCCCCCCCCTCCACATCCCCAGAATCTCTCTCCCCCCCCCCACTTCCCCAGAATCTCTCTCCCCCCCACTTCCGCAGAATCTCTCTCCCCCCCACTTCCCCAGAATCTCTCTCCCCCCCCACTTCCCCAGAATCTCTCTCCCCCCCACTTCCCCAGAATCTCTCTCCCCCCATCCCCAGAATCTCTCTCCCCCGCCATCCCCAGAATCTCTCTCTCCCACATCCCCAGAATCTCTCTCCCCCCTTCCACATCCCCAGAATCTCTCTCCCCCCCCCTCCACATCCCCAGAATCTCTCTCCCCCCCTCCACATCCCCAGAATCTCTCTCCCCCCCTCCACATCCCCAGAATCTCTCTGCCCCCCCCACTTCCCCGGAATCTCTCTCCCCCGCACTTACCCAGAATCTCTCTCCCCCCCACTTCCCCAGAATCTCTCTCCCCCCCCACTTCCCCAGAATCTCTCTTCCCCCCCACTTCCCCAGAATCTCTCTCCCCCCATCCCCAGAATCTCTCTCCCACATCCCCAGAATCTCTCTCCCACATCCCCAGAATCTCTCTCCCCCCATCCCCAGAATCTCTCCCCCCTTCCACATCCCCAGAATCTCTCTCCCCCCCTCCACATCCCCAGAATCTCTCTCCCCCCCTCCACATCCCCAGAATCTCTTTCCCCCCCCACTTCCCCAGAATCTCTCTCCCCGCCACTTCCCCAGAATCTCTCTCCCCCCAACTTCCCCAGAATCTCTCTCCCCCCCCACTTCCCCAGAATCTCTCTCCCCCCCACTTCCCCAGAATCTCTCTCCCCCCATCCCCAGAATATCTCTCCCCCGCCATCCCCAGAATCTCTCTCTCCCACATCCCCAGAATCTCTCTCCCCCATCCCCAGAATCTCTCTCCCCCCACATCCCCAGAATCTCTCGCCCCCCCACATCCCCAGAATCTCTCTCCCCCCCATCCCCAGAATCTCTCTCCCCCCCACATCCCCAGAATCTCTCTCCCCCCCACATCCCCAGAATCTCTCTTCGCCCCCCATCCCCAGAATCTCTCTCCACCCCATCCCCAGAATCTCTCGCCCCCCCCACTTCCCCAGAATCTCTCGCCCCCCCCATCCCCAGAATCTCTCTCCCCCATCCCCAGAATCTCTCTCCCCCCCCCACATCCCCAGAATCTCTCCCCCTCCCACATCCCCAGAATCTCTCTCCCCCCACATCCCCAGAATCTCTCTCCCCCCACATCCCCAGAATCTCTCGCCCCCCCATCCCCAGAATCTCTCTCCCCCATCCCCAGAAACTCTCTCCCCCCACATCCCCAGAATCTCTCTCCCCCCACATCCCCAGAATCTCTCTCCCCCCATCCCCAGAATCTCTCTCCCCTCCCCCATCCCCAGAATCTCTCCCTCCACATCCCCAAAATCTCTCTCCCCCCACATCTCCAGAATCTCTCTCCCCCCACATCCCCAGAATCTCTCTCCCCCCATCCCCAGAATCTCTCTCCCCTCCCCCATCCCCAGAATCTCTCTCCCCCCATCCCCAGAATCTCTCTCCCCCTCCTACATCCCCAGAATCTCCCCCCATGCCCAGAATCTCCCCCCATCCCCGGAATCTCTCTCCCCCATCCCCAGAATCTCCCCCCATCCCCGGAATTTCTCTCCCCCCACATCCCCAGAATCTCTCTCCCCCCACATCCCCAGAATCTCTCTCCCCCCACATCCCCAGAATCTCTCTCCCCCTACATCCCCAGAATCTCTCTCCCCCCCACATCCCCAGAATCTCTCTCCCCCCCCCACATCCCCAGAATCTCTCTCCCCCCAACTTCCCCAGAATCTCTCTCCCCCCAACTTCCCCAGAATCTCTCTCCCCCCCCCACTTCCCCAGAATCTCTCTCCCCCCATCCCCAGAATATCTCTCCCCCGCCATCCCCAGAATCTCTCTCTCCCACATCCCCAGAATCTCTCTCCCCCATCCCCAGAATCTCTCTCCCCCCACATCCCCAGAATCTCTCGCCCCCCCACATCCCCAGAATCTCTCTCCCCCCCATCCCCAGAATCTCTCTCCCCCCCACATCCCCAGAATCTCTCTCCCCCCCACATCCCCAGAATCTCTCTTCGCCCCCCATCCCCAGAATCTCTCTCCACCCCATCCCCAGAATCTCTCGCCCCCCCACTTCCCCAGAATCTCTCGCCCCCCCATCCCCAGAATCTCTCTCCCCCATCCCCAGAATCTCTCTCCCCCCCCCACATCCCCAGAATCTCTCCCCCTCCCACATCCCCAGAATCTCTCTCCCCCCACATCCCCAGAATCTCTCTCCCCCCACATCCCCAGAATCTCTCGCCCCCCCATCCCCAGAATCTCTCTCCCCCATCCCCAGAATCTCTCTCCCCCCACATCCCCAGAATCTCTCTCCCCCCACATCCCCAGAATCTCTCTCCCCCCATCCCCAGAATCTCTCTCCCCTCCCCCATCCCCAGAATCTCTCCCTCCACATCCCCAAAATCTCTCTCCCCCCACATCTCCAGAATCTCTCTCCCCCCACATCCCCAGAATCTCTCTCCCCCCATCCCCAGAATCTCTCTCCCCTCCCCCATCCCCAGAATCTCTCTCCCCCCATCCCCAGAATCTCTCTCCCCCTCCTACATCCCCAGAATCTCCCCCCATGCCCAGAATCTCCCCCCATCCCCGGAATCTCTCTCCCCCATCCCCAGAATCTCCCCCCATCCCCGGAATTTCTCTCCCCCCACATCCCCAGAATCTCTCTCCCCCCACATCCCCAGAATCTCTCTCCCCCCACATCCCCAGAATCTCTCTCCCCCCCCACATCCCCAGAATCTCTCTCCCCCCCACATCCCCAGAATCTCTCTCCCCCCCACATCCCCAGAATCTCTCTCCCCCCCACATCCCCAGAATCTCTCTCCCCCCACATCCCCAGAATCTCTCTCCCCCCACATCCCCAGAATCTCTCTCCCCCCACATCCCCAGAATCCCTCTCCCCCCACATCCCCAGAATCTCTCCCCCTCCCATATCCCCAGAATCTCTCCCCCCTCCACATCCCCAGAATCTCTCCCCCCATCCCCAGAATCTCTCTCCCCGCCACATCCCCAGAATCTCTCTCCCCCCCACATCCCCAGAATCTCTCTCCCCCCACATCCCCAGAATCCCTCTCCCCCCACATCCCCAGAATCTCTCCCCCTCCCACATCCCCAGAATCTCTCCCCCCTCCACATCCCCAGAATCTCTCCCCCCATCCCCAGAATCTCTCTCCCCCCTCCCACATCCCCAGAATCTCTCTCCCCCCCTCCACATCCCCAGAATCTCTCTTCCCCCCCACTTCCCCAGAATCTCTCTCCCCCCCCCTCCACATCCCCAGAATTTCTCCCCCGCTACTTCCCCAGAATCTCTCTCCCCCCCCCTCCCCATCCCCAGAATCTCTCTCCCCCCAACTTCCCCAGAATCTCTCCCCCCCATCCCCAGAATCTCTCGCCCCCCCACATCCCCAGAATCTCTCTCCCCCACATCCCCAGAATCTCTCTCCCCCCATCCCCAGAATCTCTCTCCCCCCATCTCCAGAATCTCTCTCCCCCCCCCACATCCCCAGAATCTCTCTCCGCCCCCCACATCCCCAGAATCTCTCTCCCCCCACATCCCCAGAATCTCTCCCCCACATCCCCAGAATCTCTCTCCCCCACA